>NW_008661104.1:0-37498 GCF_000695815.1 Acanthisitta chloris
CCATTAAGATGTCAACACCCTTTCATCTTATCTTTGGGTACTATAATGAGACATTGGCCTGAATTAATGCTTTGGAGTTGTTAATCCTATGTCAGGGAGCCCAAGCTGAACGCACCAAACACAGGCAAATCATCTACCTGTGTGTGTACATCTAATACTACTTTTCCTGAAGTTTATATGTATTTTCTTGAGTGCAATCTCAGTCCCATAGCTGAACATCTATGCTTGTTTTAAGGTTATTGCACAAGACATAATATGCCTAAAATGGCACAGCCTCATTTAGAGCACTTAAATTTCAAGTAGAGGAATGGTGAACAAGAAGTCCCCTGGGATAATTTCTGAGGTCACATGCTCATTTTGTAGGAAGCTGGCTTTCTCCTGCATTAGAAGAGTTGAACAACTGTAAGTCAGTAAACTTACTTGAGATCCACTCTTCACTGCCAGAGATATGCCAAGGGTTCTTATATAAACAAGCACTGTTTACAGATACCCTCTCAGCAGTGGCACTCTATTGTTAAACATTAATTCTTAGGAATGTGTATGTTGTGCAACATTTACACATGCTATTTGGAACTGTTAGCAATTTGAAAGGACACTTTCAGGAATTTAGGAGTGAAGCACAGGTTTGGGAGAAAGTTTCCCACACAAAATATAGGAATAAATACATTAAAGAGTAAACAAATCCTTATTTATTTATTTATTTAGTAAAGGTGCCCTGAAGTTTGTTTTACAGCCACTGAATATTTAGAAGGAGAGCAAAAAAGACTTTGTCAGTTGGTTCGACCTGGTACATTTGCATTCTTCCAGTGGAGAACAACAGACACACAAGTAATAAAAGTGAGTTGGCAAAAAAAGGCTAAGGAAATAATGTCAAGATTTGGGATCATTTCTGGTGAGACAAGCAAGCAAGTGCACTATTTTTACTGCAAGGTTCCTGTGGAAAGCGGCAGAGATGAGAGGTCTCTGCTCCACCTATTGGTGGAGAGGAACAAGGAAAATTGTCCGGATAGAACTAAAGAGAGGTAACACCCCTGTTTGCTTGGGAGTCTGCAGCAATAGTTACAGATACACTGAGTTTTCATTGTGTCTTAGAAGATAAGAAAGTAGATCAGAAACTGCAAAAGAGACTCAAGGAGGAAATAAAAAAGGAGTTAACTTCTTGCCAGCAGGCAACCCTGCCTGGCCTACAGTTACAATTTGGGAGGGATACTTGGACAAATGCATCTCACTGGCCACACCATATAGAGTTGAGGGTTGGGGGGTGAGGAGGAGGTGCTGGGGGAGTGGATGCTTTTGCAGTTTGATCAAGGTATGATACTTTGGAGTTCTTTCCTATAGAATGGTTTGTGTTGAAAGTGACCTTTAAAGGTCATGTAATCCAACCTACTTGCAATAAGTAGGGACACTTTCAACTAGACCAGGTTGCACAGAGCCCCATCCAGTGTGGCCTTGTATGTTTCTAGGGATGGGACATCCACCACCTCTCTGGCTAACTTGTTCCAGAGTTTTACTACCATCGTTGTAAAACCCATTGACTGTGAAGCGTGCCCACCAGACTGTGAGCAGGGTACAACATCCTCTAGCAACTGCAAGGACTTACTGCTTGCTGTTTTATGGCATGTTCTGCTTTTTTGTTTAGCGCAGGGTAGTAACCACTAAGAAAAACTTCCAGCTTTCAGTCTTTGGCTGTTTACCAATGTTATCCTGGGTCACTCTGTTCAGTATCTAGAGGCTTCTAGGAAAAGAAGCTGGTAGAGTTATCTGTCAAAAAGCATTACATCTGGTATCATTACTTCTTGGTGAAATGTTTAGTTTGTTATTTGCTGGGATAGTACGGATACACTTAGATCTTGTCTGTGGGAAATCAAGTCAGTGACCATGAGAAAACACACATACACACAGAATGCATTAATGTTTTAACATGTGTTAAAACACTTGTGTAAGGAGATTCAGACTGACCCTAGTAGGCAGAGGTGTTCAGAATGTGCACTTCAAGCATCCCGTTCAGTGAAACACAGCACACAGCAGAAAGTTCAATGTGTGTCCCAGAGTCAGAGCTGGACCATATTTTTAGACTCTAACCTCAGAGCATGCTTGTACAATTGTACCATTTCAGTATTCTTTGATAACCTGATTCTTGTTGGGGACATTTTTCAAAATGCCCGTGGTAGGGAGAAATTGCCTACCTACATTTAGAGCCAGGAAAAATTCCTCCAGAAGTCACAGTGACTCGGGAACAGCCAAGCTCTGTCAAACTGAAACAAGTTCAAAGGGAACACTGCCTATGATCAATTCATTACATAAACCTGAGATAAGGGAGTGGCAAGAAAGTTTCCTGCCACCAACCATGAAAAACAGTTAAGGGGAAACAAAGCATCTACCTCATGGGCATTTAACAATCTACTCGATCTTGGTAGCATAAGGGCCCCAAAGGGCCTGGTAGTAAACACAGAAGAAATCAAAACCAGAGATTAAGCTGCTGTGCTGAGCCGTAATGTCATTTCTTCTAATATCTCCAGGCACAGACAGCAGCTGCAGTTAAGTAGATAGCCTTAGGAAATAACTTCTTACTACAAGAAAGCAGGAGAAAAGTCATTTATTTCCTCACATCCTTTTTGCAGGCACTGTTGCTGAAGTTACAAAATTCCTATGAAATGTAATAATAAAAGACAGCTCGTGTAGAAAGGACCTACAGAAGTTAAAAAAAAATCCAAAACTGAATCTCATTAAAGACCTACACGGGTTTCCATGAATTGATGAGTTTCTTTGGGCATCAAACCACTGGTCACACATGAAGGATCCTACTGCCTCGGGGCTGGTGAAGACTCTGGGCACAGGTCTCAGCAGAAGTTAAATGCAAAACAAAATTTGAAGCTGTGTTTCATAGGAATTTTGTCGTAATTCAGTACTTGATCTTGTGTGACGTAAATGGTGATGTAAGTGAGGAGGACCTCCACAACAGTTACTCTGCATATTGTGCAAATAAATATTCTTAACATTCATGAAAGAAGAAAAAAGGGTTATGGTCATGGTTTAAGCATAACTGTTGTAACACTTCAGCATGTCCTGGAGAGTGCCTTGTTGGAGAGATTAGCAAGAAGCATTTATTTGTTCAAATAAGTTCATATTTGGCAAAATTCTATAGACTACATACCAAGAGTCTCCTAAGAGTTTTGCAACAGCTAGGAACATGAGAAAGACGCAATGTAACACCTGCCCTGATAAATACGGGAAGGGGGTGTAAAGGGGGAAAAAAATTTAAAAAATAATCACAAAAATGGCTAAGCCAATGCCTTCATAAAACACTTATACCTCTGCTTTTGAAATACTAGTGTTCAAAACTTCCTGAGGATTTAGTGGAAACTTCTGGGATTCATCCAGAATTAAGCTATGTAAAGCTAATGAAAGGCAATTTGAGAACATCGCCAAAGTCTTAAACCTTCCAGGGAGAAACTTTAGCCTCTTTTAGGAATTCATGAAAGAGGTTGGACAGGAGCCATTTCTCCCTCCAAGATTGTCATTTTTTCATGGCGAGAACAATTAAGTACATTTTCCTCCTGTTTCTCTAGGGACTGACTGGGTTGTTGCAGAGGGCAACACACCCAGATCTGGGCAGGAGAATTCTCCAGGAGAAAGGCTGTGCCCAGCAGCTTCCCAAGAGGCCAGGGAGGCACCGTGTGAAATCCAGGGCTGTCCTGTTTAGCAGCTTAGTAAAAGGAGAATGGAGAGCTTTCATAACAATTTGAGTAAAATTTAATGCTAATGGGTACCTCTTGTCTGGTAGAAAAATGCCTTTTATTACTTGAATTCAAGCCCTTTCCTCACATGTCTCACAAGATGCACATTTTGCTAAGCTGCGTAAGAAGTCCCACCCTAAGCCAGACACGCTTGCACAGTGAATATCCGGTTCCATTCAGTGTGTGCACTGAGATGAATATACTGACCTCACTGCCCTAGCTCATCCTGATGGAAAAGAAAGTTTGTGTGTAAACAGAAACTGAAAAGGATCTTCCTAAAGAGGTCGTGTGAGAAATGTGAATAACAGGTGAAAGGTTTCTTCATGCACAAAATGTATTATGTGCATGAGAAATGAACTCAGCTATTTTCCATATTATCATGGTACTTTTCCATCATGCATGACAACTTGTCTTTGCAATTCTTTATCATCATCACACTAAGGGTCAAAAGTGGCACTTAAAATTTTCAAAACATACTAAAGCTTCCTCATAAGTCTCGATTAGGTACAAAATACCTTAAAAACCAAATTCCTTTTTCAAAGTTCCTCTCTGCAGTACAACATAGAGTAAATGAGTATAAGAGTCTCACATGCCCTAGAAATAATTAATCTGGCAACGTCTTTATTCTGTCTTTGCAATTCCCTCACAGCCAGGTTCAGGCCAGGACGACAGACAGGGCTTAGCCTGATACAGAGGAATTCTCCATCCAAGTGCCCTAAGTCAGATCAACAACAACCCAAAGTCCCAAGCAAACAAAAAAAATTTCAAATATACTGACCAACCAACCAACCAACAAATGAACAAACCAACGCAAACCCCCACAATTTTGTCTGAACAGCCAGATTAGCTCAGACTAAAAATCCTCCAACAGTGAGGATCTGGGGAAGTAAGTAGGATCAGAATGAAAGTCAAAATAATAATTTCATGTGCCTTAATAAATGCTCAGTTAGATAGTGTTTTATTTGTTTTTAATCAAAGTTTACAGTCTTTATAGCTGCATGATTTTTCTTAGAGTGAAGGAATAAGGAGAGAGGGGGAAATTTAGCAGCACCATAATTAACTACTTAGGGAAAATCCTCCCATCAGATTCATGAGACAGATTTCAGATAAGCAGCTCAAATGAAGGATTATCTAGCTAGCAATGCGGAAATGTTGATCAGCTTGATATTTCCATTCTGCAGACAAGAGTTCATGCTGGCTGCTCACTATTTTCTGCAAGGAGGTAAATCTCCACAAAAGTGGCAGGTCTGATCCAGAGGGGATTTTGTTTTTAAAACCCCTGCACATGACCATCTTGTACTTGTCTGTTTTCAGAAATGAGATCTGGATTTAAATGCTGCTGCCCCCTTTGAGAAGGGTTGCCAGGCAGATGGATGCCCTGATGGTATGATGGATGGGTTGGAGCACTTTGCATATGTGCTAACATGGTGTCTTAGCACAAACATTAGCACTTGAGAACATCACAGAGTGCTCAAGCATTCTGGAAATATTAAGTTCAATTAAAAATATAATCTCCTGTGACTGATAACACTCTCAGCATATGTTTCATGGCATTTAAAGAGAAATGGAACTCAGCTAGCCAGTAGATTTAAATTTCAAGGAAAAAAGGTCCAGTCCATCATTAGGAATATACTGAAAAAAAGCATACAAAATTTAATCTGGAGCCTTCTCATATGCATAACAATCTTGCATACACCAGTCTTGTCTGGTGTCTGGGCAGCCAATGCAGCTGAAGTGAAATACTTCCATTCCCAATGGAAAGAAAGGATAATGTTTTGTGGCATCTTGTGTCTATCATGTTTTTTACCATGTGCCTTGTTTTTTATCCTTTTGCCTTATTCAGAAATGGCAGAGATGGCTTGAACAAAGCCCTAGTTTCAATTTCAGGATCTAAAAGCAGTTTGTGGGATGAGGCTCAAGGGTCTGTATCTCATCATTCTCTTCATAGTAGAAAAACATAGACGCACACTTCAATGAGTTATGTTTTTAACAAGAAAGAGAGGACCAGAAGCATTTAGGGAAGAAAAAAGATAATACAAAAGATTTACTGTACTCACAGAAGTAGTACCAGTTTCTTCAGATTTTGTTACTTAAATATGGACTGCATATTTGACCAGAGTATATAAAAGATACTCTATACCTCCAGTGGATATATTTCCATTTCCCTTGTTTGACTTATGCAAACAGGTTACACGTTTTGCCCCCAGGCAAAATAAAACATTGATCCTTGTGAGAAAAAAAAAGGTGCTACAGTCATACCACACAATTTCCCTGTGTCTTAGGTGTCCATAAGATAAGTAGCCATGTTTTCTAACTGGCATCAGAATTCTTCAGAGAGGCAGCTGTTCATTTGAAGTACATTATAGTGCATGTCTTCACATTTTGTAATAAGTAGAGTGAATCTGTTACAACATAAAAAATCTGTTTGAAACTTGGAACCTAGCCCTCTCCCATCCTTATTCAGATAAAATCCCACCCCAAAAACTCCCAAGCAAAAATAATTTTTGCTGAATGCATGCCTAAACAGATAAGCCTCACAGTATGATTTCCAACAAGTACTGAGGAGACCTAGGTATCAAATTCCCATCAACTGAAAAAAATCCCCCTTTCTCTCCAAGGGCATTAAGATCATGTGCAGACATCACATCACACTCTGCTCCTGTCTGTGTGTTTAGCTCTGAAGTGCTCATGTCATTCCTGAAATTATCCATCCTTGGGTTCCCAGACATGTTAGCTGAGTCTGAGAGTTATCCTCTATTGGCAATTTCTCCCTACATAGACAAGTCGTTAAGGCACTATAGCTGATCTCAAGAACATCACTAGGGCATTGCACTAGTAAGTGGGGTGGATGCCCATACTGCCAGGACAAAATCACTTGTAGCCCTACAACTCAAACCCAGCACTATCATCTCCATGCGGACAGCTGCTCCCTTTCGGGGAGAAGCAGCTCCTTGTGCTCTGGTTTCAGACCTGATAGAGGGTAGTCCCACTTCAGCAGGGAAGCCCATACAGCGGAAGACAGTCAAGCAACATAAAAAAACCCTGTATAGTCTCTGTAACATGGGCACAGAAACAATGATCACTTGTGTACTTCCAGGCATATGACTTACTGAATGTACAAACCAAATAAACAGCTAAACTGTTGATTAACCCTCAGATAGAAGTGTCACTAGGTGGGATCATTTGCATTATCACCCTTAACTTCTTTTGCAGTGATTAACCGCATATTCACAGAATGGTTTGTGTTGGAAAGGGCCTAAAAGATTGTCTATAGTCCAACCCCCCTGCCATGGGCACTAGATCAGTTTACTCTAGTACCATCTGACCTGTCTTGAACACTTCCAGGGATGAGGCATTCACAGCTTCTCTGGGTAACCTATTCCAGTGCCTCACCACCCTCACAGTAGAGAATTTCTTCCTAATATCTAATCTAAGCCTACTTACTCTCTTACAGTTTGAAGCCAACGCCCTGATCCTGTCACTATGTGCTTTTGTGAAAAATCTCTCTCCAGGTTTTTTGTAAGCTCCCTTTACATACTGGAAGGTGCTATAAGGTCTCCCTGTAGCATTCTCTTTCCAAGATGAAAAACCCCAACTTTCTCAGCCTGTTATCGTGCACCTTGTTGATAATGTGCACACTCCCGTGAGTATTTAACTTTCTTTACCACATAGTAAGGTGAACAGCAACAGCTCAAACGTGCTTCCATGCTTCTTCTTGCAGTCTTTCCAGCATACATAGTTGCTGAAAAGTGGAAGCAGCTGTGCATAAAAGCCTGGGTACATAAATTCCAAAGGCACCCTCTGGATTGTCCAGGCAATCCTATCAGGAACGGCCCTGTCTGCAGTAGAGGACCACAGACCCTGTGACCCAAAAAAACAATAGCTGAGAGGGATTTTTAGTAAGCATCCAATAGCAGAACCCCAGCATGTCACTTTTAGACAGGAGTTATTTCTTTAAACAAACAAAAAAACCCCACACCTTTGCTCACAGGAATAATTCTCATTTTAGGTTCACTGCAGCTATAAAATAGTTTTCCTATGCTTACTGCTACTCATTCAGGAGCCTTCAAGGCTTGGCTTTATAGTAGCAACAGTGTTGCATATAATCCCATTTTACCATTTTTTCCTCCTATGGACAGATCTTAAACTGTAGGAAAAAATAAGTCCTTTAGATAGTTATGTGTAAGGCAAAATTTATGGTGGACATTAAGAAAACTTTTAACCACTGAAGTCTGTAGCCCATTTAAAATCCCTCAAACTGCATGAGATCCTTGCAAAAAGCCTTTCCACAGTTACTGCATAATAGAGAGAAGGGAGAAGCAGAGGGAAGCAATACCCTCAGTGACTCTGCCCTGTTACAGTGCTTGTGTTTTGACAGTCACTGCAGAGCTGATACTCAGTTGCATTGGTCTTCAGGAAATCTAGCTCAGGTTGTTCTTGTGAAATAAGTTATAGTTCCCACAGGAAAAATAAAATATCTGTAAAGTACAAGTGCTCTGAAAGTAAGTTGTCTTTGCTTTGTTTGCTGTAGGGTAGTTGCTGATTATCTTGGTTATTCAATAGCAGATGGAGATCTCAGTGACCTGAGTATTTCTTGGGCACTAATTAATACTCTCAGCTCTTACTGAAGTCAGTGCTATTATGGGGTTGTTACCTCCAGCATTTAATTTGGGTAACTAAGTTCATCTGCTCTTACTTTAGACATTGCCTCCAGGAGATGGAATTGAGTTCAGAGCACTCTGGTTTCTTGATTTGTAGAGAAAGATAAATCCCTCTTTCTTTCTCCATTAAGTATAAAGGGAGATATCATTCTGATAGCTGAGAAAGTATCAGGGTAGAAACCTGCATCAGGACCTCTTTGTAGTAGATAAATAAAATTTAGTCCAGATAATACTGATGTAGAGTGAGAAGAACAGAGAAAAGTTCTTGTCACGTCACTTATCTAAAACCCATCAGTCTCTAATGTCTTTGGAATTTCAGTCATATCAAATGGCAAGGAAGATAGTCCAAAAGAAATGAATGGCATTAGAAAGGGAAGAAAGTTCCTTCAAGTCTACAACTTGAATGTTACAGTCCTTTATCTCAATTTCTCGTCTTTCAACTTATTCCATTCCTTGCTGTTATATTGTGCTTTTTCTTGGCAAAAGACACTGTCAGCTTACCTGATTTGCAAATAAATTAGATTTAAAACATGAGAATCATGTTTTAAAAAACTTGAAAAGAACTGCATTACTAACCAAGTATGCTGTTTAGCAAACGTCTGTGTTCTCTAATGAATTCAACAAGTCCTAATTCAAGGATGACTATCAGAAGTGCTGCTATAAAAACCACAGAATGCCATAACATAAATTTGTAACTCCCCAAAAAGTGATTAGGTTATTGCTAGGTATTAGGATCCATAAAACATCAGACCTAGCCCATTGAGTACCTATTTAAATAATGTGAAAGAACAAAATTCTGTACAATAATTACTGAGAACATAAGCGAACAGGGAGGAAACAAAAGAGAGAGAGAGAAATTAGCAACAACAGTTTCCTAATGCAAATTAGAAGTCGGCAGCACTCCCAGGTCTTTTTCTGCTGAGCGGCCACTCTTCCCCAAGCCTGTAGCACTGCATGGAGTTGTTGTGGCCAAAGTGCAGGACCCAACACTTGGCCTTCACTAGTATTTACTAATACCCCCCAGATGCACATTTCAGGAAGCGGATCCAAACCCAAAAACCTTCTGCTGCTTTCAAGCCACTTCATACAATGATAAGTATTAAATACATACACGGGGCTTATCGCTGTTCACACAATGGAACTAGATTTAATTTCCAGTCTGCTATTATAACACAATGTACAGGCAAAGTACACCTGTCCTACAGATCTGGGATCCTCAGTTTTAGGGGCATAAAATGGACATAATACATGTTAATGCTGTTCGAACTTAATCTATCATGTGTATGAGATGAAATACGTGATCCGATGTGCATCTTTCTGATAAGTTGTGACATTTCTGATCAAAATCTAAAGGGTATTTAAGAACTGATGATCTTTGAACAGAACTGTTACTCTAGTCCTTCTGCTCAGAATCAGAACGGACTTTATTTCAATGCACAAAACTGCAGATTGTTTGGACATTTTCAAGAGAATAGCACAGAATTCTTTGGTCCTCAGCATAGAGTTAGAGACTGAAGATTTCTAGCTTATTCAAATTAATGTATTAAAGGGGGTCATGTTCTACATTAATTAGAAACTTAAGCCTTTTAGAGGGGAAACCTAACAGAGGGACACAGGTTACTACACAATTAACCAGTCCTTTTCTTAGGACTATTGTGGTAATGTAGGAAACCTGGATTGTAAGCCCTGATCTGACCAAATCAAATGTACTTGTTCACTTCCAAATCACTAGATTTAAGGGGTTTTTTATGTTCTTTCTGACATTGCTTTTGTCAGTCTTTCATGGCAAGTTTAGGTCATACAATTCATTCTACAGTGAATGATTAAAAAGATTCTCTTTCATTTTTGTGTATCAAAACCAGCACAAAATGTGTTTCAAAGTTAACGTTTTCCAGCAGTAGCTGATTTCCAAACAGCTCAAGGATAAACATTGTGGGTAATATCAATTTTCTCTGTAATACAGTTAACAGATTCCATAGCTAATGTAATTCGTGCAATAGATGAAGTCAGCATGGTGCATCTTGCTTATTGTCCACTAAAAATTGTATGAACAAAACATTTGAACTGAAGCACGGGGTGGAATTTACTAATATCTCTATACCATCCAGATTTTCCTGGAACTTGACAGTCTTTCCATTGCCTTCTTAGCATTCTTAAAGCATACTACTCTTCCAAATTACATTTTTGTTTCTCTTACTGTAATAGTTTTCTATTAAGAATTTCCATAAGTGCTAGAGATATTTACATGTTATATTATTTGTGCAGACTTTGTATATCATTACTGTCAAGCTACAAGGAGTTTACAGATGCCTTAGGAAGTTTCTCCTCATTCATACCCCTTTTATTGATATTTCAGGCTTCAAATATATCTTTAGTTGCTGAATTAGTCCAGTGTTTGTTTGTGTGTGTGGTTTTGTGGTCCTTTTGCTCTGTTTTCAAAACGAGGACCCTGTTTCCATCAGCTGTAGTCTTTTTGAGCAGGATCTCAATGATTAAGGATGTTTGTGGGCCAGATGCCAATATCTCTTTGCCCACATTTAATATGAAAGAGATGGGGTTACACATTCAAAGTATCACCCTACTCAATGAATAACCACAGTGTCCTCAAGGACCTCACTAAGCAGGCTTCTATTCAGCGTAGATGTAATTTGTGTCTTGAATTTTTTTTTCCTTCAGGAAAGTATTTAAACCACTGAGTCCTGTTAGTCATCAGTATGAATGGAAAGTAGGTCCTAGCCAAAAACCTGCAAAACCAAGTTTCCTGGCTATCTTCAGAGTCATAGTAAACATTTGATATGGATTGCTGCCAAATACAAAAAGTTTGGAATCAAATATGTCTAAGGTAAGCTGAGGTATTTACATCCTATGCCAGAATTTTAAAGATGAACCTGTTGATCTGCCAATGCCAATCATTCTCTCCATTACATTTGCTTACTGCAGTCTGTGGGAGCTTTGGTGCTCCCTTTTGTTTCATATCAAAGAATGAAGCTGAAGAAATACACTGTGTAGAATAAGTTACACTGCCCATTTACTAATTACAACATGAACACACCCTCTTTTCACAGCAAGAGAGCAACACACAAGCAATACGCAGGAAATAATTGTTGTTCCCACTTCCGTAGCAAAATCAATTCAGCTGCAGGGAAGGCTTTATCATGTTTTCATTTTCCAACAATGTTCTTCTTAAAAGAGTCACACTAGTTCATTTCCCATTACTGTCAGTACGGGACATGGCATGAGGCATTCAGGTAACCTCAGATGTTATGTTGTATCCAACTTGGCAAAAGCAGAGGTATATGAAATGATTTCTGTTCAGTTTCACAGGAACAGCAAGAAACTAGATTTCCAGAAGACAGGTTCTTTACATGGATTTTTGTGCTTTTCTCCCTCTCTTTGATAACAGTGCAAATTTAAGTATGCATAGCAGGACAAGCCATCCTCTTACATGACAAGATTTCAGTTTCCAGTATTTGCAAGTCACAGCCATTCAGAATAGGCTGCAGCAGTTTGAAACTTCTAAGAGAAAAGGTCTGATACTACCCTAGGTGAAAGTGAGATCATTTCTTCAATTTAAGATTCAATGTGAATTCTCTGCAGGACATTAGAGGATCTGAGAAAGCAAACACCAGAAATTCAGCAACACTGGGGCTGTGCAGTGTTTTGATATTGTTCAGAGAAGAGTGTATTCAAGACTCAAAGTCTACTAAGATTAGTTCGAAATAATCCAAGGGTGAAACTAAGGGGCCTTTTTTCCTCAGGAGAAGAAACACCCCTGCTGCTTGATTCATGAAATAATCCAAGGGTGAAACTAAGAGGCCTTTTTTCCTCAGAAGAAGAAACACCCCTGCTGCTTGATTCATCTGAAATAACTCCCAGTTTTGAGGCTGCTTAACCAACTACTTGTGGTACATGGAGTATACTGATAAAATGGATGCATCTTAGTCAAAAAGACAATACGCATAAGAAGCAAAATCAAACAGCAGTACTTGCAAAGCAGTCTCTAAAGTTCTTCCCCTTCATAAACATAGTTGGCAGCATAGCATACTTAGCAGTGTCATTAGACAATCTGGTATAATAATCATAAGTAAAAATGACATTTGATGAGACCTATTTTTACAGAATAAGTGGGGAGACTGGAAAAAGCATTAATTTCTGTTTTAAAAGGAAGTAATTGAGTCGTTTGTGTGAAACAGAGAAAACAGGCATATAGAAAAACCCAAATTATACTAATCCAAGGGCAGCTCTGCAACACTGCAAGATTCAGTTTAGACTTCATATTGCCATAAATTTCTCTGTTTATTTTCCACACTAGTTGGCACTGTTAAATCTTTTTTTGTTTTCATGCTTCTGTAACATGTTTTGCTTATGCTGGGGTTTCCCAGGGATAGTTTCATGTTGATTCATGACATCAGGTTATCAGGTGTATGAAACACCTGGCATATGTACAGACATGTTTTGCAATCATCCAGACAAGTACTGAATATGAGGCTTTGCTTGCTACTGCTGATACAGAAATCACTGCTTCACATCCAGGTTTGGTAGCAGGCCAAAAGTAAGGGACAAAGCAGGCAGGGTTGTTCATTATCAGCTATGCAGGCCATGGTTGTGTGTAAATATTTTCCTTGACCTCTCAGTAAGTAAATCATTAGCTGGATACATGTCCTCCACTGCCACTTCCTTTCAGCATTGAAAATTGATTAATTAGATGGCATTAATTGGGGCCTACAGCATGTGGGGCTTCATTTCTTTGGCTAGGAGGGGAAGGAAAGTGCAAGTATCAAAAGGCCAGGCAGAAAAGAGAGACTTCCTTATTGCCTTCAGTAGCTGCTGCACCAGATTGTCAAATGTAGTAAAATCATAATTTATCTGATTTCGGACATACATTTTTACACCTGCAGAATAAAAAGGGCTGGTTGCTGTTAAGAGTTGAAACATCTTTCTCTTCTTTTAATTCACTTTGAGTCAGTCCCCGAGCAGCATGTTGGGACACAGAAGGGGAAAATGAACGTAGCACACAGCCCCATATGTACCTCACAGGCTGCCAGCCAGCTCACAGAAAGCCTTTTGTCTGCATGGGCTGTCTGAGGATGACAAATGGTGGTGACCCAAAAGATTGCTACAGCAATGCCACTTGCAGCCCAGAATCAGGTTCTGACTGTTAACACCAAATCCGATTGAGGTTGTATCAGGCATCACATTACTGTGCAAGGTCCTCAGTTGCACAGCAATTTTCCCAAGGTTAGCAAAGTGTCATGGACCTTGTCCAGCTGAAGATGTGGGTTTAATTTAACTATATGGAATCTGTGCATAATATTAGATCGTGAGCAAGATGCCACAGCCATTAGAAAGCTGTCTGGTGTGCTGAATGCCTAAGGGCATGCAGATGACTCACTGATATTTTGTTGAAACACATGACATCTGCTTAAATATGTTTCCTGCCAGTCCTTTTGCACGGCTGGAAATAATGGGCTAAAGATTCTCTCCTACTCCACCAGCCCTGGCACCAAATGAGTGGAAAACTGCTGTAAGCCAGAATCTGGGATTCCCCTTTGAGTGATGGAAGCTGCCGCTTGGCTCTGGGCAGTAAAAGGACCCTCTCTCTCTCATAATCCCAAGGAAGCATGGCAGGGAGCAGCTCTGCATCACCCTGGCAGCCCCAGTGGTCCATTCCCTCAGTGCTCCAGCCATACTAAGGCCCACACCTACTCCCCAGAGGCTATAAACTGCTGCAAAGTAATTTTTATTGCTTCTCCCTGCCTCCTAGGAGCTCAGTTCTCATCTTGTGCCATCATACCTAGCATTGTGACATCAGTTTTATGTGCAGAAATAACAGCAATTATTCCAATGACACTGTGATGCCACATGACAATTATGAAAGAGATAATCTATTAAATGCAGCAAATTCCCTTCAACAAGGAGACTGTAAACTAGCACAAAAAAACACTTCAAAACATCCCCCCCCAAACCAGTTTGCCAAAGCTTTGATAAGATTTGGTTCTCAAGATTTGGTTCTCATGACACAACCTGAGTATAAAGGAAGTTTTAGCATATAAGATACATAGATCTGCACCATGGTACAAATATGTGATGATTAACAAAGCAAAGTTACTAGCTTGCCTGTAACAGCTCTACCTGAAAACCACATATTGTCAAATTTTTTTCCTTTTGTGCTGAAGGGTCAGACCTAATTGCACTGCTTTGAGAAGACAGCATTTCAGCTGCAAATGAACACTCACAACTACTTCATGTTAAAAATAAACTTTAAAGCGAAGCACCAGATGCTGCCATGGAACATTCCTCAGAGCTTTCATGCAATGCTCGCATCTGTTCGGCTGGAAGAGTGACTGTTTCACACAAACTAATGGCTTTTAAGTGGTGAGAAAAAAGAGCAAGAAGGCAAAATACTGTAGAAGGCATTGGAAAAAAAAGTTAACTAGAAGTTCTGTATTTGAATAATGGCACTCAGATAAGGTTTTGGATGGAAACTTGGGTCACAAACAGAAACATTTAAAACTGCCAGAAATACAAGCAAAATTTTCCTGGTCAAGCAGAAAGAAGGGAACTACTTTTCATGTGCATAAAATTGCAAAGTTTTAGAGGAAAAGTTCCATCTCATCTTACAGTAACTTATTTTTTTCCTGCAAATTTTGGAAATGTCACACTTTTTCTGAGAAGTTACCCTAACAGATTTATAGATAAAGGTATGTCAACAGGACCTCTGTTCCTAGTTTTTAATCTCCAGCTCACTGGCTTGTAGTCTTAGGAAGCACAGGTAGTCTTCAAAAATTAGCATGTCTAGAATGAATATAGCACTTCTCACCGGTAAATCTTCATATGCTTTACAAGTCATCTCAATTAACACTTTACCCAAGTTTTAGAACATCCTTATGGTATACTACAGGTATTGAGAATTATGCTCACTTTACAGAAGAGGAAAATGAGCCAATAAACATAGGTTAATCCCCTTAGGCCACCGGAAATACCGATAAAGATGGGATCAGGCAACGTGAATGCTGCTAGGGGTAAATCTTCATATGCTTTACAAGTCATCTCAATTAACACTTTACCCAAGTTTTAGAACATCCTTATGGTATACTACAGGTATTGAGAATTATGCTCACTTTACAGAAGAGGAAAATGAGCCAATAAACATAGGTTAATCCCCTTAGGCCACCGGAAATACCGATAAAGATGGGATCAGGCAACGTGAATGCTGCTAGGCAATTTCCCAGTAAACATAGGTTAATCCCCCTAGGCCACCGGAAATACTGATAAAGATAGGATCAGGCAACGTGAATGCTGCTAGGAGAGACAATTTCCCAAGCACGTGTCAGAAAAATGGAAAAAATTGCAATTTTAAGGGTGTGGTAGTGGGAGTAAAATATCTTGTTTCCTGCAATTGAAGTAGAACTGCAGGAGTAACATATGAACGTTTAACAAGACAGAGACAGAAAGAAGAAAGCCCAAACATGCTGCTGTTCTGCCTTTTTCATGATCAATCCTGCAACTTCAGTCACATTTCTCTTGTGCATTGGCCAGACATGGTTTGCACTGAACCAATTCTGACTGCCTACAACATCAATACTTAACTACCTCCAAAATGGAGCCCCTGATTAGGATTTTCTGAGCCAGCTGCTCTCAGTGAAGGTAATTTTTCTTAAATTAGGGTTTAATTTAGTCTAGCATCTAAGCCACTAGGAGGTCTGTGAGCTTTCCAAGTATTGATCCTAAAGACTTGTGCCTGGGAAATCTGATTGAATGTTCTGTGGTCTTCTCTCAACATCAGCATCTGAAAACAAACATGCAAGAATTTGCTTGTGTTGTGCTGCTTTAGTTGTTATGGTGACCAACACTGTCAGCAGAGAACTCAGATGCTCAAGCTGGTAGAAAAAGATGTTCAGAAAGGTTTTTTGGTGTGTGGTGGTTTTGGTTTGGGGTTTTTTTTAGGTTCGAGGTTTTGCATGTGTCTGTGGATTCTACACATGCTAAATATTTAATTTCTTTTTCTTCAGGTATGAAGAAAACATCACCTACTGAAGGTGATGGTTTTTACAAAGCTCGTTATTGTATAGGCTACTGTTAGCTAATCTGCAAGGAAGGAGAAAACTGCTAAAACTGCTAAGTGTCTTCTGCCTCCAGCAAACAAAAAAGCTGCATCCTTTCAAACACTTTATGATTAAAAAATACCCTTAAAAATAAAAGTTTTTCACCTCAGCCACAAATAAGAAATGTCTCAGAGAAACAAACACAACTCTGTATCCTAGCAAACAATTTTTGGGTAGATTTGTAACTAGCCACAAGTACCAAGAAAAAACATTCTTGTCCCTTCAATATGTTTTTATGTAATTTGGCACAAGGCACCGTCAGCTAGTGAGCAGTGTCTGAACAAGATGCTGAAACAGTAGCTTTGGTCTTTATATATCTTCCGGCCTTCTCTTTAGAATTTAAAACCTAGTCACAGCAAGAGATAAATCTTTAATGGCACTGTACAATTTGGGTACAGTAGAGAAGGAATTTATTTCATCAAAAGACTGTCATGTCTGGCTTTTGAAGCAGCTTTTCATATTGAGTTTTTATCACCATTATTCTGTTATTCATTGGCAGAATTTATTGAAGTGGTATTCTATTAACTCAATCACACACTTTGAGCAAAATCTCACTGTAGCAGTTGCTCAAACTTCTGCTCCAACTTTCTCTATAGGGTTGGATTTGTTATACATGTTAAACTAAAAATAAATATACAGGGTCAAATACATGTTTCTGAGTTCTTTGTCTCAAGGTAACCCATGAATCAAGAATTAGGAGATAACACTCATGCTTCACAAAACAACCTTGGAGTATTTCAACAGTACTTCTTTTCCCTTTTTGTACTAACTTTCTTATTCTTTTTGAACCAAATTTCTTGCTACCAGTGATTGGTAAGAAATTTTGGCCAACAATAGAAAATGATTTATTTTTTGCTCTTCCATGCGCATTAGAATTTATTTTTCTGGTAAGAGGAGAGAATTCTGTCTTTCCCAGTCTTGTTACAATTTTCACCTTAAACCTTTCTGATAGTTTTGCTAAAATAAGACTACCTCCTTGATAATGGGTCCTGCCTAAAAGGTGCTATTTACTGGAAAATTGGTTCAGACTGTATGCACAGAGCCTGTCCACTAGATGACCACAGCATTTGTTTCCAATAGATGCTTTTAAACACTGGCAGGAGATCTATGTACTAGATGACTATTTCATCTCAAGGTGCTGGTTAACTCATATGCTATGCTGGTGTCTGGTTCAGTCAGAAAGTTCTTATTTTTTTTACTCTCTCCATGGAAGTAACAAGCAGAAGTCTTTAAAAAGTTTGCAGAGAGATAAATGTACATATTCCTGTTTTTCCAATATAACAGCTTTTCTGACTTTCTAGTTCTTTCATTTATTCTAGATCCATCAGTATAGTTTACAAAGAGACAGTGCAGCTTGGACTAGAAATAGCCTCTCTGCTTGTAACCTATTAAGTGCTCTTAAAAAAAACCCCACTGTTTGAGTAAGAACATTTCGTCCTTTTGCCAAAAAGTGGCAAAAGCAATTTGTTGCTATACTTTGTATTCACTCCAAGTTAGAATACCTTACAGGAACTTTATCAAGACTGCTAACGCACAGCTCATTCCTTCCATCACATTTTTATCACCCGATTTAAATACTAATCAACTAATAGGGACCAGCTAGGTTCAGATAAGAGTAGGACGCTTTTGAGATGGGAATATGATTTGGAGATTTTTTTTTTCCATTCAGCACCATTGTGCTAACATATAATACTAGTTATTTTCACTGAGTAAATATCAGGAGGCATTTAGTGAACATACAGCTGGAATAATTGTGAAACCTTCACTTCAACTTAAAAAGTATTCTCTCCAGGCTTTTTTTTTCCCAAATGCATACCTGATTCAGTGCTAGGCAGGTAGGTACTAAAATATGGTGTTAAGGGAAAGAAGTCCTCTTCTGGGAAAAAAATGGGAGCTACTGAAAAGCTAAGGCTGGAGGTGAGTCACAGGCTGTCACCTAGATATCAGTCCTCAAGGCTCTGGGCTTTTCTCAAAGGTGTTTTTATCATGATGTTCACAACTGTCTTTTTACTTTGTTTATTCAGTGGACAATGAATCACTGTCTAGGTTGAAGGGCAATTGACAATTCCAGGATATTTCTTGAAAAAATGGGAGCTACTGAAAAGCTAAGGCTGGAGGTGAGTCACAGGCTGTCACCTAGATATCAGTCCTCAAGGCTCTGGGCTTTTCTCAAAGGTGTTTTTATCATGATGTTCACAACTGTCTTTTTACTTTGTTTATTCAGTGGACAATGAATCACTGTCTAGGTTGAAGGGCAATTGACAATTCCAGGATATTTCTTGTTGAAAGGCAGGACATCTCTGCATTTAACTTGCCCAACTGGTTTAAACAAAGTATTTTTGACCCTTGTAAATCCCACAAAGACTTTTTGTTTCCCACTGATTCCCCCTGACTCTGGATCCTCCTCCCCATCTCCATTTTACTTCTTGCAGTTAGCAATTACTTCTTTTGCTGCATGTAAATCATTCAATTACTAGGAAATGTAAATTGATGCAATTTCACTAAGCTCAACAAATATTATACGACCTCCTCCCCCAGCATGTTGACAAAGGAGAT
This sequence comes from Acanthisitta chloris, assembly GCF_000695815.1. Classification (NCBI taxonomy): domain Eukaryota; kingdom Metazoa; phylum Chordata; class Aves; order Passeriformes; family Acanthisittidae; genus Acanthisitta; species Acanthisitta chloris. The sequence continues at coordinate 19,060 of NW_008661104.1, forward strand.
AGAGATTCTGACAAAAAAACCCAACCTCTACATTCCAAGAACAGAAAAGCCATCACTGTTTTCCTTTTTTCTTCAATATATTCTGGAAATAATGTTTGAAGAGGAGAAGAAATTAATCTATGCTTTTGTTTTTAAATGCAAAGAATCCAGAATAAATTTTTTTTTCAACACAGTATGGCCTATAAGTTTTCTTTTTTTTTTAAGGTCTTGTTATGAGATTAAGCAAAATCAAAACTAATCCCAAAAAGCAACCAACCTGTTTTCATTAAGGGGAAGCTGTGTTAGATTCTTTCTGGAGATTTGCAGCCAGAATCCTCATTTACATACTTACAGAGAAAGAAAAAATTATGAAAACCTGCAAGAAGCATGGAAGGTCAAGAATTCTTTTGAGATCTGAGGCTATTTTCTGACAGTTTTTCTTCAAAATAGTTCAACCAAATAGCCTGCAGATAAAAAGTAAGACTAACTCCTGAAATCCTTGGAGGTAATACATTCTTTCAGCAAATTCAATGATTTGGAATCCAAACAATTAAGAAAAAAAAAGAAAAAAGTATGGGGTCTAATGCAGTGTTTAAAGCAGAAAATTAGCTGAAATCTGGACCGATCTGGAGTGCAGAATCACCATCAATTATGTATTCATTTTTGTGCCAAGGCTGCTTCCATGCTAGGAGTGTGACTGGACTACACTGTTCATTTGGACTCATTTTGCTAAAAAGCCCCACTTGAATTAAAACATAATTGAATATTTTTCCGATTAGACATTGTTGTCAGTAGTTTCATCAGTTGCTACTGGGACTGCAGGTGGTTCTGAAGTCCAGGTAGGCAGTCTGAAAAAAATACTCAGGTGCACTGTTAATGGAGAAAGAGATTAATCTCATTGCAAAACCACCTGTACTGCCTTATAATTTTTGGATTGGAGACTGAGAAGAGAAAATTCATCCAAACCACAGCTCCCTGCACAGGTTATACAAAAGTGTTGCTCTCTCATGGCTCATGTTGCACTCATGTATTGGAATCATAATTAGAACTACACAAAACCACTATGAACATCTAAGAAAAGTATTTAGCTTCACTGGAAGTGACTTTGCTCACATGGAAAAAATGGCATTAGTGTTTCAAGATATCCATTTATTAAACTGTGGATTTCAGAACTATGTGGATAATTTAAGACAAGAATATGAAACAAGAACAATACCCTCTTGTCAATTTCTTCTTAGTAGATTTTTTACATGTTCAACATTTTTAAACACAAAAGTAATGTATAATAGTTCTCCAACTGTTCATTCAGGAATCATACTTAAAATACAAAGTATTTTGAAAAGGCACACAATCATATGTTGGTTAACCAGCCTTTTCTTCTACTCTGTAAATGCTGCATTTCTGAACTGGTCTTGCTTTCTGTGAACTCATTCCAATCACTGCTTAAAAACTAAAAGTTCCCAAGTATATTCCTGCAAGTAATACTGCTTGCTTGAGTGCTTGCTGAAAGGAAAGACAAACAGAACTCGAGTACAAAGCCCACAGAAGTTTTCAGATAAGTATTTGTGGAGAGATTTGTTTATCAGGCTATGGTTTCCACCATCAATAACTGTTCAAGTCACATCATAAGGCTTAAGAAAGATGCATTTCTGCATCAACACAATGAAGTTCAGGTCTCCAAAGGCAGCATCTTCCTTATGTCTGGATACTCAGAACTGTTTCTCTGCCTTCAAAAGCGTAAAGTATAGGGCACCATCTGCCCTGCAAGGGAAGAAAAGTAAAACAAACCCAACACCTAAAAACCCCACAAAAAAACTCCACAAGGCCCCAGACCAGAGAACTTTCCTTGGCCCTTGGAGGGAAGGTCCACTGGGGATAGGGAAGACAGTAGCAGTGGCAAAGGATGGACAAGTCAGTATTTCCCCTTGCTGTTTGCAGTACACTAGCTTGCTCAGGCCACTGAGCAGTAGTACCTGCTGTGGAGGATTTCTGTGTTGTGAGATAAGGTCTCAAAATGTGAAATGTGCTATGCAATGTAGCTTTTTGCTTTCACAGAATCATAGAATCATTAAGGCTGGAAAAGACCTCCAAGTGTGAGTTCAACCTTAGACCGAACACCACCATGTCAACTGAACCACAGCACTAAGTACCAATCCCTCCTAGGTACACAAGCCGCAGTGAAGATGGTTATTTGGTGGTATCTTGCATGAATGAGCCTGTTTTAGCCTAACTAATTCACCATCTACATGACTCTGAGCTGTAAGCAAACAACATTTTTTGTTTAATTTGGGTGGTATCTTGATCTCATCATGCCTGTACAATTTCATGCATGCCTTGTTCTCGGTTTTGCTTTTTATTCTCATCTGGATCACATCTTTCCTACTACTGTGCAAACACCCACCTCTCCAGGTTATTCCATATCCTCTCCATCCATTACATGCATAGATATTTCAAGAGCAACTAGTGATTTGGTGAATTTTCATGTTTACTTAAACATCCAGATGCAGACAGTTTAACATCCCTAGAGCATGTTTCTCATAGTACAGTTTTTCTAAGACTTTCTCAACCAGGGATCAAAAGCAAGGCACCTCAAATAGAAAGTTACCTGTTGAAACTTTGAAAGCTTTTCCCATTTCATTTGTTAGCTTTTCCTTCCTAGAAGTCACCTTCATAAAAGTTATCCTCATAACTCTAGGACTAGTACAATCTCAAAGTCAGATTTTGTTGGTTTTTCTTTTAAATTTGAAAGTTTTAATGAAATAAAATATTCCATTGTTACTTCAGTGGATACATACCTGAGGGCTCCAGACAAAGTTGTTCTAAATAACAAGACTTATTGATTGACAGTCTGTATTCATGATTCGATAGCTGGTTATTTAAGCATTGTCAGAATAGAAACTGGTTAAATAATGGGAAAAAAAGTAAGGAACACCAGAATTAAAGATTACGGTCCCTTTAGACAGCCAACTGGGCATTTGCCCAGATTGTTAACTCTCAGTGTCATTGCTTGAAGACTACAGAGTTGTCAACATGAAGCTTTACAACAGCTCATGCAGGTATGCGCTAGTCTTCCCTAAATTTCAGTGGTGATATTATCTAATTTGTTGACAAGAATTGTCCATTCACATTTTCATAGCTAGCACACTACCGCTCAGCACTGCTGGCAGGACCTCCCTCTGCTGTGGGATGCTTTCAGTTCCTAACTGAAAGAATCTGGAGTCCATTCTTACCACAGCCCGGAGATTCTAAAACATGTATGAAGGTAACTAGACCATAGTGCAAAAGCAGTATGTTTTGTTGTCATTTACTTGTTTTTAAAGGATATTTGTCTATTACAGGTCATCTTCTGTCTTACTTTAATACATTTTTCCACAAGCTGTTTCTGAATCTCTTCCCTGTTTCCTTTTACACTTTGCAGCCCACATGAAGTGGTATATATGTTCACATAATCTTTTGTCATTTCCGCTTATACCAGGTACCTGGAGAGTTTAACTGGCAGCCAGCACACTTTGGCAAGGGTATTGAAAGCAAATTTCTGGTCTCTTCTGAAGACAGAAGACAACTACAGTCTTAGTTTCAAAGGAAATATAGTATATAGCAGAAATGCTCAATAGGTAAAGGATTTATTTAAACATCTGTGGAGCAAGTGTGACAGAGAACATGCTCAAGACAGAGGGACTCTTTGTTAGCAACTGCAACAATAGGAGAAGGGGTAATGGGTTCAAAATGAAGGGGGAAAAGTCTAGGTTAGATGTGAGAAAAAAGCTTTTTGCTTTAAGGGTGGTGAGATATTGGAACAGGTTGCCCAGGGGTGTGGTGGCTGCCCCAGCCCTGACAGTGTGCAAGACCAGGCTGGATGAGGCCTTGAGCCACCTGATCTAGTGAGGAGGTGTCCCTGCCCATGGCAGGGGAGGTTGGGACTAGATGATCTCCAACCCTTAAATTCTATGATTCTATGACTTTCATGTGTGTTTTATTCCCTATATTTTCCTGTATGTGTTGGCAGGAGAGAAAGAGTGAAGAACCTGCCCTTTCTTCCTCTTTCTTCCCCAAGGACTCTGTCTGTTTGACATAGCCTGACCAGGATCTGTCCTTCAAACTAAGATTGATTAAACACTGTAAGCTAATCAAATGACAGACATCAGCAAGGACATAAAGCAGTATTTGTCCTAAACGCAATACCTTGCTCCAAGGCTTATCAAAATCCAACAGCAGAAAATTACAATATTGACCAACTTATGACTTACAAGGAGACTCATGACTGCTAATAAAGTTTGTTGACAAACACCTGTCCAGTATATTACCTATCTATTGCCTGGACAGCACTCTTGTTAGCTTACAATATGTTTTTCTTGACTAGGGAGAAAAACTCTACTTGATTTTCCATAGCATATTTATTTTATTTGGTTAAAAAAAATCCAGAAAAGATTAAAAAACGTAATTCAAAACAAGATCCATTTGAGAACCTGAGAGGCTATCTGCATAAAGGAGTTGTTTCATAGATAAGGAGTAATAGAAAAATCAGAGGCAGTCTCAGGATGCTTTTCATGCTGTCTCTTCTGTACACTTTTGCCTATAGAAGTGGTGGAATAACAAATTTATTCCTAACTAGCACAGTTATATGGGTATCTGAAACTGCAAAACTGTTTTCACAGCATAGGACAACTAGAAGAGGAGCAGAGCTAGTCAGACAAGATTAAACTTCAGCCTTCTATCAGGCCTCAAGCTAGTTTCTTTACTGTGTACACAGCACAAGCTTCTGATGCCATGTGTGCCCCAACACTGCCAGCCTGAGAAGCTTAAAAAAATAAATGATAAGCCATTCCACCCTACATCTCACACAAAGACTACTTCGACTTTTCATAAGACTCCATGTAGTCTTGGTTTCTATTTCCCTATGACTTCTATAATGATCTCTTCATCTTGCTATCTGCAAAGACTTTTCAAACTATCATGCTTATCAAATGTATTTATTTCCTAGTAATGATCTCTTCATCTTCCTATCTGCAGAGACATGCTTATCAAATGTATTTATTTCCTACCAAAGGACCCCAAAAACAAAGAAAGACAAACTACATATTTTTAATAGATTTAAACCACTGAGCTTAAAAGATGAAGAGCAGCACAAATTGTGCCTCTCACTTTGTGTTGTGATCATCCTTATTATTAATTATCCCAACTCAAAAAGTGCATGGACCTGCTAGCATAGTCCAGAGGAGGCCACAGAGATTGTCAGAAGGCCAGAGTACCTCTCCTGTGTAGACAGTCTGAGGGAGCTGGGGCTACTCAGCCTGGAGAAGAGAAGGCTCCAAGGAGACCTTATGGTACTTTTCAGTACCTAAAGGGGCCATATGAAAGCTAGAGAGGGACTCTTCACAATGGCTTGTAGTGATAGGACAGGGGGGAATGGCTACAGACTGAAAGAGGGCAGGTTTAGATTAGATATTAGGAGGCAGTTCTTTAATGCGAACACAGAGTGGTAAGGTGCTGGAACACAGTTCTTTAATGTGAACACAGAGTGGTAAGGTGCTGGAACAGATTGCCTAGAGAATCTGTGGTTGCCCCATTCCTGGAAGTCTTCAAAGCCAGGTTGGATGGGGCTTTGAGCAACCTGGTTTAGTGGAAGGTTTCCCTGCCCATGGCAGGAGGCTTGAAACTTGATGATCTTTAAGGTCCCTTCCAACCCAAACCATTCTATGATTCTATTTGCAGGTGCTCAGAAAAAAATCCTTGGCTTACTGCTGCCCTGAATAACTATCTGCTATTTGGACACTCCAGAAAATGCACTGAATAGCTTCTGGTCTCAGAGTGCCTTGTACTCTGTTGCTCTGTAATAACACAGCTCATTAAGAGAAAGCAAGACCATGAACTCTGCTAGAGATTCAGTTTTCAAAAAGTCATGAGGCTCCAGCACATTGGCATTTGGTTCAGGTACAGATAACAATAGCATCTGGACTTGGTGAATAATGAATTTCCAGACAGATTCAGTTCAGCTAAAAACTTCACAATTATACTTTTGGGAGTGCTGTGACAGCTGAGGCATATAAATATAATATATAAGCATGTTTTCAAATAATATATGCACATGTGCATTTATAAAGGGGCTAACCCAAATAAACACTGTTTCACAGTTCATTTTGGATGTGGGCAACTACTTCAATGTGGCTATGCTGCTCATAATATACAACTTCACAAGACAAAGGAAAATGTTAAGATATAAGAACATTACCTATTTCAAACTGTCCTTTTAATTACAAGTCTTTATTGAATTCCAGCTCTAGATTCAATACAAAGGGGCTGTATTACTAGCTAATGGAGTACTAGAATACTCTACTTGCTAATAGTACTCTCAATCTCACCATTGACTTTTGCTCTGAAAATCAAAATTTGGATAGGAATGCATAGTTCTGCATAACCTAATATACCATTTACAGATAATGCTGTATAAAAAGTTCAGAGCAGCTGCTAGTGGATGCAGTTGGCAAGTGTCCTGTTTCTATGATGATAAAAGCCCTTTCCCTAAATGAATTCTGATAATTCTAGAAGACCTTTTATTTTGATTTCATGACAGAAAGCCATATGGGCAGAAAATCAGAGTGCCTTCATTCCAGGGTTACCCCAAGGTCCACTTCCAGAAGTAACAGAATGGTTAGGGTTGGAAGTGACCTTAAAGATCATCTACATAAACACACAAAAATATTTTTAGAGGATGGACAGGTTTATTAGTTTGTTCCAAGCCTGAGGCTCCACAAGAATACAAATAAAGGTGAAGTTAGTGCAAAAAAGTTACAATAAAAGCTAAGATGAGTTTTGCCTTCCGGTTTCACCTTCAAATATCACTTGCTATTACTTGAAATAAAGATTGTCCTTGGAGACATGTATGGTACAGACAGCTTATACAAATTCAAACATTAGCTTCATTCTAAATTTAAATCTTAGACTTCTAATTATCTGCACATCATTTGCCTAGACACACATACAGTCTCTTCTAGAAAGGCTGAGTGTGACAGTCAAGCCCAAAGATAGTGGAAAGGCTGGAATCAAGTGATGCTGACCAACCCCCAGCATTGTGTCTTCCTTTCAGTGTCTAGAGAAGCAGCTATTTCTAACATGTATAAGTGGTACAGATGCCATTCCAGTCAGAAACAAAAAAAAAGAAAGACATCTAAAGACATCTTGATCTGATAAACAAGGCAATGCACAAAGAACTTCAAAGACCCAGGACTTTCTCTGAGGGTCTGAAGTAGTGTTGAAGGGAAGACTTTCTACTCTGGACACATTTGCTAAGAAGTAGGATAACGTGTTCAGTGAGACTGAGGAATTTCCTCTCCATTACTTGGTATTACATTAAAAAAGGAAACCTAAATGAGCAAGTAGGTGCTCTGTTTATATGTCAGAATGAAATAGATCTTAAAAAGAATCTTTCTTTCTCATATTTCTCTTATCAATCATTTATCTCATGGCTTTTCTCACATATTCACAAGCTGAGCTCATCCTTTTTTTTTTCTTTTTCTTTTTTTTTTTCAAGGGTATCTGACACAATGCCTGGATCTGGCTGATCTCTTGGGTAAGATTCAGCCTGAGAAAAAGCATAGGAAGAATTCAGCCTTTAACCTTTGGCTTCCAGACTGCTATGAAGAACAAAGAGATCTTTTCACAGGACAACAAAGTGATCACTGCACCATCATGCTTTGGATTTCTAGAGGAGATGAATTTACAAGTTTCATTTTATGAAAGAAGCTCATTTTCACAGCTTTTTTCTTGCTGCTGTGTGCCATCATAAATGAATGTGTGTGTAAACTGGGGAAAGGGGAGGCAGGAGTGGGAGGTGAGGGATGAGGTGAGGGGAATAATCTTGCCAGTGCTTCAGATACAGCAGCCAGAACAGTATATTTTTGATTCTTCCTTTTCAGAGAAGTCCCACAGAACTAAAGCAGACAAAGCAAGTCCTTCCCTAGTACAAGGTCTCCTGCTGAGACATTCCCACACTTTCTCTTCTTTGGATTTTGTTACCCTTTACCGAGGATCACCTTGGACCAAAGCCTATCACACTGGAAAAGACAGAGCACATGTGGGTAGAGGACAGTCTAATTTGACCCAGTCCCTTCCTACAATACAATCTTATCCTGAAGAAAGAAACCAAAATATCTTAAAAGTTTAGATGCTGCTGGTGTCTCTAAGGAGATACTGAAGTTTTTTTGTTCTAAAATAAATTGCTCCAAGATGATTGTTTCCCTTTGTTACTTTTGGTTTAATGATGCAAAATTTCCGTATAATCAACCTGCAATAACCAAACCAATAGAGGTGATAGCAGAAGGAATTTTGGCCAGCCACCTCCTCTTAGATGTGCTAATTAGGACATTGATTCTGAGGCTTTCTGATGCTGTGTTCTGGTGATGCTCCAAAACCCCTCAGATGTGATATTCTTGTAAACATTGCAATTTAAAGAGAAACACAAAATACAACAACCCAAAGCCACAAGAAAATAGCAGTTGCTATTAAAAAAAAATAAAGAAAAGAAGTTCAAGAAAGCATCTTTCACCGAGGTGTCCAAGTATATTCTGTAAAAGAAATCAATGAACTTTGGGCAGACCCAGCCTCATCATGAGATAGTGAATACCTGAAGTGGCAAGCTTGAATGACAGAAAAGTATTAACTGCATTTTTTTTATTCTGGAGATTGGTAAACTTGTTATTTCTCACTTTTGATTAAGTTAGAAGAAATTAAAGCACCTACACAGTAAAACAAAGCCATTCATTTGCCTCATACACATAGGACTACTACTACTACCTGACTTTGGAGAGTGCAGCTGCAAACTGAACCACTCACAAAGCAGGTGACATTTTTCAAGGCACAGCTAATTCCATTCGTTGTAGTTGTGTTGAACAACTCAAGCATTCCCACACCAGCTGGCAGACAGACTTTGTGACACTTACCTGTCCCGATTTTTAGAGGTCCACAAAAAAGAATGGATGATAAAACAGACAGCAGGAACAGTCAGGCTACCCTATTTTAAGACTGTTACTGGTCACTTCTACTGGCAGTAGAGAATGTGCTAACTGCACTAATGGCATTTAAAAGAGATTAAAAATAATTAAGGAATTGCAGCGTGTTGTGCCAAAGGAGGTCAGTAAGGTAACGTGCTGTCATGCAGCATTGTGAAAATGGCAGCTACTCCAAGTACATAAGAAATAAAGGTAATTCTTGAAACATCTACAACTAATCTGAATTCCCAGCACAGACACCAATAAATATATCCCAAATGTTGTTTGCCCGTGTACCAGAGGAGAAAGAAGGTGGATTGGGACTGTTTAATTTTATTTTAAATTGGATATTTGAGTGGTCAGAATACTGGAACCGAAGAATAAAAAAAATACCCTAAAACTCATGGAAGAAAGTAAGTGCTTGAGCTTATTATGCTCACAAGGAAATTTGGTCAATTAATTTTTTTCTCCTAGGTGAGATCATACAGGTTTTTTTTGACAGGGAAAATTTTTTGTAAATATTTGTAACTCATGGTTAGGACACAGTTTCTTAGGAGGCTCCAATTCAAAGCAAAGCTATCCCAAAAATACCTGTCCAGGCAAATGCAAAGGTAGGTTTGACATTTATCTATGTCAATTGTAGTGGAATTTAAAATCATTTGTTTTGTATCTCTGCAATGATCAGAAGTATTAGCTATTTTGGGGTAAGAAAACTGAAGCCAAAGAGCAGAAGTAGGCATGCTGTTGGACAAGACTGTGTAATTGACAAGATCACCCAGCGTTTGAGGCAAAATTTATATAATAAAGATCAGCAAATACCTTCTGCCTACAGTTTCAGCTGTACAAATCAGTGTTTTGCCTCAATAGTCATTCCTTAACCTCAGTTTATTTCTTTGTTGCCAAATGTGAATACCATCCCAAGCTGTGTAAGTAGTCTGCATATACCATTCCATCCCAAATCCAAGCCCAAGGGAAAATGTAATTAGCTACATCATGCATGCAGTCCTGAAGGAAAAAAATAATCTGAGAAGACTGGTCTTCAAACTCAGCAAATCTGAGTTCCAAGCAGAGGACACTCAAAAGCATGTACCAAAACCGTGCACACCATGAGTGGCTCTTAGTTTTTCTTGTCTTTCATTAAGTTTTGCTTGGGTGTTCAGAACCTAAACTATTAACTAATAATCTAGCCTCAGAATTCACAATGCAAGACAAAACCAAGGTGACACTGTTTTCTGAGGCAGTTCTTCAAAGACAAGTCTTAACCAGGCACCTGAATCTATTTCCCCCCTCCCCCGACCTAAGCCATGAGGATGCAGGAGGATTTGGTATGTGGATTCTTGGCACCAAAAGAGAATTCACTTTATCTGCAAACTCTCCATGGTTTAGCTTACTTCTTTGCATCAGATCAGGTTTAAGCTGGAACTTCTTGCAGGCCAGCTTCTAAAAGAAAACTACCATAAGAAAAGCTGACTTGCTATCTTAGGGCAAACAGTGAGTGTTAAATAGCGCTGGAAACAAATACGTGGGGCTATGACATCTGTTCTGATTCAAGGTCATCACCTGACTGCTTTGTGTGCCACAGACCTAATGGAAACAGGATACAGCAATTGCTGGTAAGGCTGGTTCTTCATACTTGGGGTTGAAGAGGAGAAAGTAAGCAAACATCTGGCACGTATTGTTCTTTATTGTGGAAACTAAGAGGCCAGAAATCTCACAGCATGTATCTGGGTACACTAGAGACATGCAGAATGTCAGCACCTCGGAGTGGGGAAGAGTCTGTGCCCTACTGAAAGGGATCTTTATTTTGGTTAGAACTAATTGCCTGTAAAGTACTTGTCAGTAGAGGAACAGTCTTCTCTCATCTTGGACACTTCTGTCATGGGGACCAGACAAAAGTAGCTGGTGAGCAGGGACACAAGCTGCGATACATCTTGACATGGTTGTGCCTCACCAGTGAAATAATCCTGCATGAAGTTCACTGGATAAATGCCCATTTCAATTATATACAAAAAGGAAACATATCTCTTCTGACTGGAAGCAGTATTTTCCCAAACATGGCTCTCCAGCCAAGCTGAGTCTTTAGAAAAGAACATATCTGAAAAGATCTGGAGAAAAATCCAGTATTTTCTCTTTAACACCCAACAGCCATGGTGCACACCAGAGTGCCCCAGTGTAAGGCAGGGATCCAGGCTTTGGCTCAGTACAGAGCTTTGGGAATCCCACTGCACCATACAGCACAAAGTCACCAAATCTCTCAGCTAGGGATGCAGTGTGGTAGTTTAAGAAAAATTTATCCAGTAAACCCACATTTTCAACCTTCTGGTAACATCTGTGAGCATCATTGCTAGTTTTCTGGATCAGGAGGTTTCACGATGACTATTTATACTGACATTGAAATAAACTTCCCTGAAAAGCTCTAAAGATAAGAAAGGAATGGACATAGATTCTCCACTCCACTTAGGAGAACTGGAGAGCAGAAGAGGTAGCTTCTCAAGTGAGCATTTGGTATGCCTATCCCTTCTGTTCTTTGGTTAGGATAATGGTAATGCAGGAAATAAAACCCTTGCCCGACTTCCTGATGGGTCCTGTGATAACGACGTACTCCTAGTTCTCAAATGATGACAAAAGGTCTGAGATAACTGGGAACCATTTCAAACTCAGACACTTCCCTCCCTAAGTTCTACACAGTTAACCTAAAAATGAAACAAAGACTGCAGCTGTGGCAAACTTGAGTGTCAACACTTCTACCCCTGCAGTATGACAATCATTTGTTTCCCAAAATATAAGCAATTGCAGACAAGTGCCAAGTCTTACTAGAAGCCAAATTAATCCCGGACATAGGAAGCTACATTAAGTTTTCCCTAGACAGCTCAACAGGAGGTCCTATATTGTCCAGCCCAACTCATTCAGAACTGGCTCACATGCCTTTTAATACTGATGCTGCACAGGCCACGTTCTTTCTGCGCTAAGGTCTGCTTGAAAGGGAAAATGCTCGCTTTAAGTGGTGACAAAAAAAGAATAACATAACAGTCTTGAAAAAAAAGAAAGATAAAAGGCACAAGATGCCACGGGCAGACAAATACTCAAGCAAAGCTCAGCAAGAAAAGCTCTCATAAAAATGACACACAGCATTGCCAGTAAAACTCTAGGCAGTGATCTCTCCTAGTCATTTCCCAGAGTCCTATACTTGTCTTAGCAGGGTTATCAGCCATATCTAAAGACTTATCAGAAAGTTCAGAACTACAAAAGTAGTAAGTTGTGTTAGATCCACCACAACTCTTAGTGCTCCCTATCAGTAGTTCCTTTGGAGGAACAGAAATTCCTAAAAATCTAGATGTGCAGCACCCTCTAGTGACAGCCACCTGCACCCACACTTGGCTTCCTCAGAGGTTGGTGCTACGGTGGGGGAAAGGCCTTAGGGACAGGAAAAGCTCTTCAAAAACACAGGCGTGAAGCAGAAAGAGCCCGTGGAAAGCCAGCTATTGCAAATCAGCTTGAACAAGAGACCAGAGACACGTGTCAACTTAGAGCCACAAAAGGGTGAAAAAATCCAGCTCATCTGTCTACCCATGCAGACTCTTTCTATGAAGTGTATTGCAAAATTGGTACATGTACTCTGATTATTCTCAAGGATGTCTTAAACCTATTTTTTCAGGAAAAGAGGAGAAAGTCTAAAGTTCTTAATAGTCTGACCACTCAGATTCTATGAAGTCAGAGATTTTTAGTCTCAATTCAGTTTTACAAATTTTCACTGTATTCAGTAAAATCATGTAGGAAAATACTAACATTATGCTTAAGATTTAAATTATAACTTATATTTACTTGTTCCTCTAGAAAATGTTTTCATAAAAATCGGTAGGTCTTCATTTCCACATTTTTAAGAGAAAAGTTTTCCCCTGGGAAAACTCAGGAATACAGAGAGTAGATGTTCCTTGTACTAATTCATGTATTATATATTTCAAGACTTACACCCTGAGAGAAAGAAAAAAAAAGGCAAAAAACCCCAAACAAAAACTTTAAATTCACTCCAATCTAACATGGAAAAAACCCCAGACATAAAGGATTAATACTAGACTGAAAAAACATTTAAAACCAAATTGGTCTTCTTAGGATATTCTTCCAGCACTGTCTGTTCAGGCACACACACAGGGTTCGCCAGGTACCCTTACCTAAGCCTCATGGCACCTTGACAGGACACACCTTCAATTAATTAATAAAACCATGCTGCTTCCAAAAGTAATTTCTTTAAATCACAAGAACTTCTTGCATTTCAGTCTGAAGAGGTAAGTGAAAAGCTTCCCACAAGGCTAGTTCTTTCCTGAATGTATATTTCCAACTGCCTTTCCTGCAGAAGATGTTTAGAGGGTTAAAGCAGGCACCATTGCCTCTGCTCATATGTACTATCTGATCATTGTGCCCTTCAGTTAGTCACTACATCACATACCAGAAAGGAATAAAATAATTCCAGTAAGTTGGATACCTATGATACTCCTATAGGGCAAAATATCCCCTAAAAGGTGTAAGTAAAATAAGAAAAAAGCATTTTCAACAGAGTTGCTCCAGAGATGGATAGACAGTTTAGGTCTGCTGACTTGTTCATGGGGCTGCACTGCTTTGAAGAGAATTTCAGTGAAATTTCACAGTAGGCAATATTAATTACGTGATGTACACTCACATGAGCACAGAAAATGCTTAAATGTTTAGGATGTAGCAATTTGAATACGCTAATCATTATAGAAATGCCATAAACACGTTGACCATTGTACACTGTTATTTAAATCCCATGAGCCTTTCCATTGCATTTTGAAGCTACTATTGGCTTCTGTGACCAAAGACTACAGAAACAAAGATCATTATTTCTATTCCTCAGGTATGAGCTGCAAAACTATCTATTTTTATATAAGTTTTGCTGAAAGAGACATATTCATACATTACCATAAATCAATGAACTGGAGAGCTTAGGAGCACTTTAGCACTTGATTTGTAGTTTGGATTGCCCTTCTTTTGTGTTCCCCAGCAGCACATCATTTGTGTCCATGCCCCAGTAGGATTTAGAGTCTTCCCAGGTTCAGCATGCTGCTTTGACTTTCTGACCTTCAGTTTTTAAATGCAAAGTCACTGGCAAGATATCTCAACTACGCTCACTCCAAAGCTTGTGGGGATTACCTTCAGTCAATGCTGGAGAGCTCTGCAGGAGTGATCAAAGTTTAATCTGTTTCTAATTTAAAGCTGATCTGCTTGACCCTGTGCTCTAAAAATATCAAGCTGTTTATATAAACTGGTTTTTCTCCATTTTTTTTTTCAAATCCCCGTGATTTCGTAACATAGCCAGTAAAAGAGCACAACACATTAGAAACAGTTTTGAACTGGTAGAGGTAGTTATGTATCTGAATAATCAAGAAAAGACATTTCAAGAGCAACTAGAAGTGCTAGAACTGAAAAGAATGGAGATGCAAATTAGTAAGTGAACCCACACTAGATATACATGACCATTTTTCTAATATAAAGAGCAAAGGCAATTACAGAACATCAGTGGAAATACTATAAACAATCACTACCTGTTTGATGTACTTAATCTGAGACATTTTAGGGTTGGATTAAGCAGAAGCAGGTAAGAGAGATCTTACCAGAGGAGAGAACATGCAGGGAAATGGTATGGCTGTTAAATTTTATTACCTACCAATTTATAGCTAATATTAGGTAACAGCCACCTGAAATTTAGGCCCACAAAGTCCTTGAGAACAAAGATTCAGCACTTGGTATAAACTGTTTTCTCTGAACTACCCCACTCCCATAGTTTTTTTCCAGTTAGATTTTATTTTCTCCTTTCTATTCAGCTGGAGTAAGCAGGCCTTGTAGATTATTTTATAACTTTTTCAACACTAATAACAAGTAAGTTAAAAAGAGAGAAAGAAGAAAACAGCTCATTTTTAAACAGTGTTTTGTTCTACATAAAAGATTGAGATATTTTTTGACCTCTCAATGATGGCCTTTTAAATCACTAACTGCAATACAGGCACAAAAAAAAAAAAAAAAAAAAGATCACTAACTGCAATACAGGGACAAAAAAAAAAAAAAAAAGCAGTTTCACCATAATATCCCATTTCTCAGAACTTTCTGAAATATGCTGCAACTCATCATTTTCCAGATCGTTTGTAAGGCTTTCACTGTGTGCTGTGATACAGAAACTCCAGAAACTCATAAACTGAGATTAAAAGGTCTCACTATCAGGTGCTGAGTGTTCTAATATTACACTGTATTTTCCTTTTTAATCTACTTAGAGTTGTGTGGTCTTTTTTCAAACTGCATTCAGTATCAGAAGTTCTGTGATGACAAAGCTCCTCTTGACCCACATTCAGCACAGCATGGAAGACAAGAGAAACATTTGGGAGGCTTGTCATAGCAAGAATTAGGTTTTTCATCTGAAAGCTCTTTACAGCTAGAGACAAGAGGGCTCCAGTGTGTAACCTTTCCTTTGACAGAAATTGGATGAAATACAGCCATTAACTAAGTTAATTAGAATGTGCACAATACACAGCTGATAACATTTAGCAGCACAGGTTCTTGGGACACCCAGGTGGTACCAGGACATGACTTAAATGTAGGAATTCCTGTTTAGACTGGAAGATGCAGTTTATGTTATATTAACAACATATAACTTTTTCTTTGACTAAGACAACAACCCTATTCACCTGGAGGAACTGGAAAAGATTTGATATCTAATTTCCTTTACCTAAATCTTTGTTTTTCCATTGGTGTAGATTCCTTCTACTAGAGTTTGGAAAGATAATTCTTGGCACCCTGAATGACCAGTGAAACTTTCTCTTCTCAGTTGCAGTATTTGCTTACACTTGGCCACGTCTGTGTGCTTTCAGGTTATGCTGCTGCAGTGTACTGTATTTGAGGCTGTGACTTATAATGATAAAGAAAATGTTAATTTAAATGCATGAGCTATTGACTCGTTTGTTAAACAATCTACCAGCAAACAAATTTGCATCAATGCTTCATAACTCATATTGATTTGTGATTGTTGCTCAGAAAGGGTTTAGGATTTTGGTCATCTCAGCCAGATCCAATTGTCCTTACTAATAGCATTCACTTTAGTGGTGTATTCAAGCAAAGATTGATTGTTGCTTGCTCCAACCAGCTGAGAATGCCCACAGATTTGAAGCAATATCATTTTAACTGCCAGAAACTCCCTTTCAATGTTGTAGATGTGTCACTCAGTAAACCATGTACTCTTATCCAGCTTTCCCATTTTGCAGCAAACAGAAACCTTGGTGTTTGAGGAGGGAATATGACCTTGTATCTTAAATATCTTCCCCATCACCAAATACTGAGTTGTGAATATAATGCAAATAAAAAGCCATCTGTAAGGTATGTTTATTTATATGTTAAAACTGGTGGGGTTTTTTTAATATACTGTGTTGCTACAAGAGATTGTTCAGATAAGTGTTGGTGTGTGTTCGCATAGAGAGCCCAAAATTCCTGAAGTCTTTACTGCCCAGGGGAATGTGAGGTTAGTAAGATTTACATTAACAATGCAAAGGAGGAGAAGTTGAAAAGAAGTGATGGTGAATTACCTGACAATAATGGGGTTTGTCTCTTTTCAGAGCATGTGCTTATATTCTGTTTTGTTCCATTTTTCTTGCAAGCATACAAGAAGGTAAGCATTGAATGTCATTGCTGTACTCTTATGGAAGTAAAGTGTGTGTGAATAATGGATGCATACTTGAAAACAGTATCGGTACTGCTAGTGATCATGCTAATGATATGTGTGTTTGTTATATTTTAAAATGATACAGAAATTCTCCAAGACTCATATTTGAAAGGAGGAGACACTTAAGTGCAGAATATATGGAGAGTATTTTATTAATTGTGAGTCACAGAATCTTTGAATGGCCTGGGTTGGAAGGGATCTCAAAAGACCATCTAGTTCCAACCCCCCTGCCATGGACAGAGATACCTTTGATTAGACCAGGTTTCTCAGAGCTCCATCCAGCCTGACCTTGAATACTTCCAGGGATGGGGCATTCACAGCTTCTCTGGGCAACCTGTTCCAGTGCCTCATCACCCTCACAGTAAAGATTTTCTTCCTAATATCTAATCTAAACCTTCTCTCTTTCAGCTTGAAGCCATCACCCCTGCCCTGTCACTGCATGCACTTGTAAAAAGTCTCTCGCCAGCTCTCATGTAGGCTCCCTTCAGGTACTTGAAGGCCACCATTAGGTCACCCTGAAGTCTTCTCATGAAGCCTCAGATAAGTAACCTTGGACTGTATCTCTAGCTAGTTGAGTCTTTTCAGTAACAGCATTGCATATGGTAACTTGAAGAGAGAAGTCATTTAATGAAATTGGTTAACTGTAGCCTGGGTTTAAGCAGGAGAAACATCTGGTGTTATTCTTTGCTAATTCCAGGACTTGCTATCTATTTATGGTCTTTTCCTGTAGAAAGCTATGCAGAAAAGGATCATAAGTTTGCTGGGCTGTGTTTTGTTAAAATAAACCTCTGCATTTTTACCCTACATTTGTGCCCAGGTGTTATAGAAAAATGTGCACAAACAATATTGACTTTTGAATTATTAATGTCCATTATGCTGGTATTTCCATGGTTTCATCCCTGGAGAAAATGCATTCTCTACATTTGAAAACATAGTTGTTCGTTGGGGAAGTAGAAAAAGCAAGTCACTTGAGAAACTCCTGAAATATCAAGAATTGTCTGATAGCAAAAAGTTTGAGAGCCAAAAATGCTATGAGAGCTGTCTTTCCTAGAACAGCTGCAAACATATGAAGATGTTTTGAACTCTTTCAAAAGAGACACAATTCGGAACTTTGGTTTTGGGAGATTTTCACCTACCTCTAAATAAGGACCTGGCTTTGAAGTGGCCAGACATTTGAGGGTTGGAGGGATGGGTTCCAGATACTTGGCAGTTACTGTGGATCATGTTACTGTAGATATTGTGTAGGACCCCAAGCTCTTGCTGTTAGATAACTGAACTCATCCCCAAAAATGGTTGTGTTAGATACATGACATTGGGGCAGGAGGCAGGTTAGCAATGAGAGATGGGATCAGTCAAATGTGTCTAAGAAGTCTTTCCCTGAGATGGTTGTTCACAGAGATATAGGCAGAGAGGAGGGCACTGATGCTTTGCTTGCAAGGTCACAAGTTCTGTCTTACTACTGTGGTGGAAGAGCACTCCTGAAGATGAGAAAGAGCTTTCACTTCTGCCACAGCAAGCTGATTTTCTCTAAAAGAAGTGTTTGCACAGCAATCCCCACATTTATAGAACTAATACAGGTGAAAATGTAGCTATAGCTATGGAAATAGTTACTTTTTACTTCATGCTCTGTTTGGTCTGCTTTACAGAATGCCATGTGGCTTATTACTCCAAAGATCCAGTCACTACAGGTAATGATAACAGCAGTGTCCCCTGGCATAGAAACAAGTGTCTATTAAAAAGAGGAAAGACTTCAGCA
>NW_008661104.1:37518-49958 GCF_000695815.1 Acanthisitta chloris
ACTTAACACTGTATAAAAGACACTATAATAAGTCTCCTAACATCAAGTTTGGTATTGGTTTTGGAACATAAGGGACAGCTGGCACCTCAGTATAAAACAAGCCATATCAGCATCTGTTGTCCAAAGCAAATATTCCACTGCATTTTTTGAAGAAGATAATTAAGAAGAGGGAGCCAGATGTCCTAGAAAAAGCCTCAACAATGTCTCTTTTTTATTCATGCCTCCATCTTGGGAGTTGTTATGAATTTCTAAGTAGAAGTAACTACTCCCTCCCATTGCTATCAGAATAACACCAAATTTGCTTCTAGGCTCAGCTTTGTCTAGTGGTATTGTCTGAAGAAAGGGCCTGAGCAGTGGTGGGATAGAGGCCACCTTCCACAAGGTTGTGGCTCCAATTCATGTGAGGCAGGAAGGCTGACATTCAAAGAACCACAGGACCACAGAGGTTGGGAAATACCCTTGGAGGTCTCCAGTCCAAGCTTCTGCTCAGAACAGCCCCAGTCAGGTCAGGTTGGTCAGGGCCTTGTTCAATCATGTTTGGATACTCTTAAGGACAAAGACTCTGCAGCATCCCTTGGCACCTGTTCCATATCTGAACACTCTCATAGTGACAGTCTTCTCCCTTTTTCTAACTGGAATTTCTTCATCTCCCACTGGTCCTGGTGCCACTTGTCCTTCTACCATGAAGAACCTCTGAGAAGAGTCAGGATTCATCTTCTCTACATTTTTCCAGTAGGCAGCCATAGTCACCAATGAGGGCCACCCTGACCTTCTCTTCTTGATGATGACCGAAGGATCACAAACTCATAGAATGGTTGGGGTTGGAAGGGATCTTAAAGATAATCTAGTTTCAACTGCCCTGCCATGGACAAGGAGGGACATCTTTCACTAGGCAAGGTTGTACAAAATCCCATCCAGCCTGGCTTTGAACACTTCCAGGTACAGAACATCCACAACTTCTCTGGACAACCTTCTCCTGTGCCTCACCACCCTTATGGCCAGAGGCATCTCCTGCAGCTTGCCGTCATGTGCCATCTGCCTTGTCCCGTCTCCATCCAAAAGGCACTGGGTTGGGCCTACCTCCCACCCATCAGTGTCCTTGGGGAGACCAGGAGGGGACAGAGGAGTCCAGATGCAGTCACCAAAATAACAAATAAGAAAGGAGGAAAGCACTTTAACTGTTTTACCTTGTTTTATTTTGTTTAAAATTGTTTGTTGCCCATTCTTGAAAAGAACTCCTAAAGAAAGAGTTATAGGGGGGACCTTGATGCTGAAGGCCAGCACTTCCTGCCAGAGCTGCAGTCTCCTGCTTTTCCAGAGGAACAGCTCTCTCTGAATTCCTTCCCTCATCTGTTGCTATTTGTCATGCACTGCCACAGAGGGTCTGGCTGTATTTTCAGCAATGCCTTGGCTTGGGAGTTGTTATGAATTTCTAAGTAGATGCCACTGTTCCCTCCCATTGGTTTTGGAGTTTTTATGAATTTCTAAGTAGATGCCACTACTCCCTCCCATTGGTATGGGAGTACAGACTATGGATCATAATTGCTGTTTACAGAATTTTCTCTGAAATAGGCATGCATTGATGTTTTCAGGAGTGATGTGGCGCATGCCTTGCCTTGCATCATCTTCCGCAGTGGGCAGTGAACAGCATCCTGAGACAATGCCGAGATGTGTGAGTGGGCGTGGACTTCTGTATCTTCTTCCCAAGCTCAGTTAATAATACTTGTATTAAATCATAGAGCCTATATGCTGCAATACCTATACTGCAGCTCCACACTCTCTTCATTTCCATACATCCATCTGGTTACACTGAACTGATAGAGAAACAAAGAAGTCTGCTAGGATTCTTCTGCAGCTTCTGCAAGAATCAAATGCTTCAAAGAAGTCCTAGGCAAAGACATAGCCTGAGAACAGCTATGGGAACATTTTAGAAGGCTGGGTGATCCGATAGTTTGTTCTTATGGTCATCAGCACTATGTGGCTAAGGCATTTTGCTTGTTTTGATAAAGCAAGGCTTTTGATTTAAAAAAGAAAAATGTCATATTTGTTTATCTCTGAGACTCAGCAACTACAAAATGAGACTTCTTCTATTTACTCCTTATATTGGGCAGACAATTTCTTTTGAAGATACACATCTGTGGAAATTGTAATTTAGTCATGTTTGATAGGAAAACTTGTTTTGGCAGAATTTTGGTTTACTTTGCAGTTTAAGTTCCAGACAACTTTGAAAATGTCAAGCTGTCATCCCAACTGCCAGTACTAATATCACCTCTTATTTATTTTGACTGATATCATAAATATTAATAGAATTCTGTATCCATATTGTGTTTTCTATTCATGAATTTCAAAGATGTTAAAAATGCTCTTTCATTCTGACAGGTAAAGGATTTTAAGCACAGGGTTTGTACCCTTGATTGTTCAGAGGCTAACTTCAATGCTTATTTGTAGAGTGTATTTCCATATATTTCTTGAGTAACTCCTTGAATGCATGGAACTGAGTAATATCCATATTTGTGGTAGTTCATCTAGAGTCACCTAGTCAGGCAGAGAAGTCCAGATTACCAAGTATAACTACTGGATTCTGATTACCTCTTCAAGTGGAAATTGTTTGCCTACTTTGAGTAACACTGGATTTGAAACCAAGAGATAAAAGCAAGATTTCTCTGTGATAGAAACTGAAGAGAGAATTCTGAAGCCACTGGGTGTCACTGCTTGACTGCCTTTTGGTGTTATAAGTATTTACAAAAGTCTGAGAGGACTAAAAATAATCTTCAACAGCCCTGAGTAGTGCTTCACTGGGAAAATACTTAATTGCTGTTCAAGAAAAAGCATTTGTTATTAGTGTCACAAGTTCCAAAAAACTTTCTCCTTTGCTTGCAAAATGGTATCTTTGAAATATCTAATTTGTTTAGACTGGCTTGTTTTTCTGGCAGCTCTTAAAATACAGAATGTTATTTTGTAGTAAGTCTTCAAGAGAGTTTTTTAATACAGTGATGCTGAGGCAGAAGGGGAAAAAAAGGATGTTTATATTAACTGAAATAATTTGTACTTTCTTGTTGTTTTTAACCCACTTCAGATTACCATTTTACTAGGGAACTAGGTGTTTTGAAAAAAGGACAGAATTCTGAATAAAAATAAATGAAAATGTATAAGCCTTAAATGCGGCATTTGTTGTTTCCATTTATGGACTCTCATTTTTAAGGCAGTGTATACATAATTCAAACACTTGTCAGATGGGAGCTGATCCTGCAACCTGAAAGCAAAATCTGCCATTACAGTGGTAGATACAGCTAAGCCAGACTGTAGTTATAGTTTCACTCAGTCAATGGACTTATTGTACGTAATATACATGACAGAAAGGACATACTAAGAAAAATGTTAATTGTCAATTTAAGGAGCTGCACGTCAATGCCTTATAACAACATCGCTTGATGACCTTGTGGTATCTAAAGTCCCTGGAATGATGGCACAGGTATAATTAAGGAAAAATTAGTAAGATCTTGCACTCCCCCTCCTCCCTCCAATTTCTCATTGTCTTTTATCCTTATTAGAAAATTAATTGGAATGAAATTGCATATAAAAATCTTGAAATCCTGTGTAAAAGAAAGGACTTTATTCTTATATTGATAGTCTTCCTAAAAATCCCAGTAAATAGACAAGGCCACCCTTCCTGTGACCTCCATTTCCAACTTTGTTGCAGGGATTTTGGTTCATTTTTGGAAAGGGTGAAGAGGGTGTGTCTGGTTTTTTTTCTTCTAGCTCTTGCAAATCTTTCTGCCTGTTTTTTTTTTTTTCTTGAGACAGGTCTCATATTAACAACTTTGCTTTAGGAAAGAGTACCAAACCCTACTTTCATTGGATAAGAGAAAGGTCAAGGTATACACCAATGCAACCCTTCAAACTTGAGGGCAATCTTCAGCTGGAAAGTAAATTCCTTGCCTGACTGGTAAGATGGTTATATTTGCCTAGAGCCTACTTTTTGCCTTATTTGCCCAATGCCCATATTTCCTCCAGAGCTGCACCCTTTGGATGTCTCCCATTTTTCTGCAGCATGAATACAGTTGTGCACTTCATGATGTTTGCGTGTCTCATTACTTAAGGTTTGGTGCTAGCAGTACTGTAGCTAGCAGATTCAATTCTCTCATTGATGGTCTGCATCAGTGGCAAACAAGCACACTGAGTTACTGGAACACAGCAGTGTAGTACTCTTGCTCAAGCATTTTTTAAAACTGGACAATGAGTTTTCTGCCCCTTTTTTGTCCCTGTTGCAAAGTGTCTTGATTCACAGCTAAAGACAGGATATCACCTCTTCTACTCTGTATTCTAATGGTAGGACCAATTGCTCCAGAAGAGTCAGCTGTGGTTTCTCTGAGCCTCTTTTCACTTCAGTTTCCTCCTGTACACATGATTTACTTCAATCTTCAGTACTGCTGCTTTACTGAGAAAGTTGCAGACCATAGCTAACTGACAAAACCCCAGAACCTCCACAGCAGTGAATGCCCAAGTCAAAACCCACATAAAGCTAAAGGAGTATTTTTGTGCTGCTCATAGAGGGTATCAACTGCTTTCCCAGAAGACTTCTCTACCAGCTCATTCACTGATTCTCAAGAAAGAAGAGGCATAAGTTTCTACTTGTATAACAAACAACTGACAGAGGGCAGCTCTTGTGCCCCTTCTGTTAGATTCTGCCCTAAACAGGCAAAACTGTGGATATTTACACCTGGATGACTGGAAATGGAACTGCAGGAAAATCAGTGTAGAATATAACTAGACTCAAATATTATTTGGAATATAAACTGCTTTTATAAAGTGAACTTTTAACCCACATATAACCAAGCTGAACTGTGAAGAACCTAACCTAAATTTTCTCCATAGAGCATCTGGATCTGGGAATCTGAATAAAATCAAGAGTTCAGCTGAATCTGGGCTGGTATTGCTATGGCCAGGTACCTTGCATTTTCAGTATAGAAGAAAGAAACCATTTCAACATGAAGCTACACAGGCTG
This sequence comes from Acanthisitta chloris, assembly GCF_000695815.1. Lineage (NCBI taxonomy): Eukaryota > Metazoa > Chordata > Aves > Passeriformes > Acanthisittidae > Acanthisitta > Acanthisitta chloris. Next base: position 42,525 of record NW_008661104.1, read on the forward strand.
GTAAGATATAGTTGCTGTATGGACAAAAAATACGGAGTAAGCCTCTGAACTCCAGCATATAAACTAGGGAGTAGATACAGGGTTGAGGTTAGCAGAAAGCATATGAATGATTAAGTTTTTAGACAATCACAGAATCCTCTGACATGCTAGAAATACCTCTAAAATCAAAAGTGCCAGGCTTTGCCTGGTGAAATAAGTAACAGAGAACCCTCAAGAAAGGAAATTCCCCACAATAACTATAGACTGAGATTATGTATCGTGCAGGAAAATATTTGAATGCATTGAGGACTGAAAATCCTATTCCTTCAAATTGACTTCCCCCCATTAATGCTTGCAAATACCATAAATAAGGCTGAGGATATTTAAGAAGTGGGCTAGAAGAACATCTCTTAAGACAGATCCAGAATTATAAAGGTGTAGGTATAGCTCAAACATACTTGAAATTACTCTTGCAAATCTTAGAGAACCAATAAATACAGTAAACATAAGTAAAGAAAGAATACATTCTTTGAATGCATAAAGGATAAGTGCTTCACTGTGTCATGGTTCTAAAAATCTGTATTTTTCAAAATGTCTTCAGTCTACAGCTTTTAAGGGAGATTTCTTTCAAAGGACTTACCAGAAAGAGAGACAAACATCTTATTTTCACAGGAAATTTTAAACTTTCAGCACTTTTTCTCTGCAAATACAAAGAATTCAAGTCAAGAATACAGAGATATCTTGAAAAACATCTACTAAGAAGAGTCCACCTTAAATGCTTCCTTCCAGTTCAGGCTTTTTGACACTAATGTATATTCAAGGAACATTAATCTAAAGTACAGATACCATGCAGAGCCAGAGGACACTGCATGAAACAGAAGTTATAGTAAACACTTTCAATCTTGGTGGAAAAAACTGTCAGTCAAAGAAGTGTCTACAGTCTCAATGATATTCAATTTACGATTAATGATTATAATCTGGATGTTTACTTAGTCCCACTACATATGGTTTGGCTTCTCTGTATTGTTAAATTCATAAGAAGAACCCTTTGAGTTACCACTTGGATGGTCCCCATTTGGGTTTTGATTATTTCACTCTCTAAATTTTCCCACATTATTCTGATATTTTACCAATTGAATTTGTCAGTATAGAGCAATTTACCAGCTCATAAAATATTTTCATGTTTGGTTGGTTTTGTGTTGGGTTTTTTGTTTGTTCATTTGGTTTTTTGTTTGGTTGTTTTATGTTTTGTTTGTTAGTTTCATTTTGTTTTGTTTTGTTTGTGGTTTGTTTCTTGTTTCAAAATCCTTTCTTGAACTGTGGACTTCAAAACCAGATACAAGATTTCTTCCACAGTCACAATGAAGTCTCTTATAGTTGATAGTGTGACCTTTTTGTCATCTTTTCTGTACTCCTATGATCTTTCAAGGGATACTTTCATTTCTTTCCCCTGTTATCACATTCATCCTCAGTGACCACTTAAAGATTTGGATGTATCAGATGTGAAGAGTTTTCAGGCATTTCAGTGTTGACAAAATTGCTTTTCTCAAAGGAAAAACACTTTGGCACAATCCCCTAAAATACTTGACTAGTTTTTACAGTAATTAAAAAAAAATTAATGGTCACTGATTAAAATATAAATAATTGCCTATGTTTACAAAATTTATGAAATTGCTTGAGATATTCAAACAGCACATTGCACTTTATCAATAAGAAAATTGATTTCAGAACTACAGCTAATGAGTAAAGAAAGAAAAAGAAGAATTCTTGATTCTTTTTCAGAGAATTTTAAGACAAGAACAAGTTAAAGAATGGTGCATTCAAAATAGGAACAGAGCACACATAAATAGTGGGAAAGTATAGCCACTGGAGTGAAATGCTGAACTAGAAGACTAGAAGACATGCTCTAGTACAACACAAAGCACACTGCTTTCCAGTCCATCCTTCCTGACTCTCCAGAGTGAGCATTACCTCACCACAGGTGAAGATGGGTCAACAACAGTGGGAATTATTTCTAGCAACAGCTATTTTGCCTACAGTGTTTTGAAAACTGATATGTTTTGTAAATCTTATTTAGAGTTAGTACCCTTCCTTTTAAGAACTCTTCAGTTTACTGGGTGTTTTGAAATGCAGTAAATATACTTTTCTCTTCTCTTTTTTTTTCTTTTTTTTTTTTCCAGTCTGATAAGACCGTCAGTGGTCTACCTAATTTCCCTTGCTTAAAACAGGGTAAAAAACCCAGAAGACTTCCTATTTGTTTGGGCTAGTATTAGCACAGCTGTAATGATGCCTGAAACCAGGAGGAGCTGCCATTGAAACACAGTATTTGGTGTTTTAACTCAGTGCCCCTTCATTTTCCTTAGTGAGTTGGAGACTCTTTCAAGCAGGCATGTTCTTACTGCACTATTCAATTCAGAAAAAAACAGACAGTGTACTATATTTGGTACAACGATATATATAAAATGTTGGTACTGAAGTATATGTCCCTTTCCATAATCCATCCTTTCAGCTGGAGTCTGCTCTTAAAACCACCTAAATCAGTGCAATGCACTAAAAGGTTTATTAGCTCATGCACTTTTTTACTCCATAAAAATGTTTTCATTTTGCATATAAAATTACAGATGTTCCTTCTTCTTCCCTCCCCGTTCTATCTGGTTCCTAAAAATAAAGCAGAATGATTATTTACATTTCCATAGACTGCTGCGATTTCAAAGATTGCTTTCTATCAAACAAAGCTTCACTTAGCCCTACCCAAATGCATTGTCTCTGGAATTTATGCTAAGTGATGCTTACAGAGGAGTTGTAGTTCTTTCACAGTTTTGCACAGAAATAACAGGCCGGATTCAGTATTTTTTGGACCACATTTTGGTATTATTCCATCGATTTGAAAAGTGGTAGATATGATGTGGTACAACAGCTGGTATGAATTTAGATAGTTAGATGATGATTCTCAGCTCCTAGGCCAAAATGTTATGTTTTTAATAATAACCTACACATGTGCAGAGGCAATTGTGTTTCAGACAGCACATGTGTACATACATGTAGTCTACATCACCCATTTCTAAGTCTTTTTCTGTAGTAACTTCATCTTTGGTCATGGAGGAGTCAACTACCTCTTGCTATACAATGCTTACACAGGAGTCAGCATTAGCTATCTTTTTTGCTTCTTTTTGACATAACACTACTGTTCTTTGTCCTTGGTTGCACAAAGGCATTGCCACACAGGTTCCCATGCTGTCCCACCTTGTTCGTGGAAGCTGAGGTGCTCAGTAAAGCACATTTCACTTGAAAATTGATTTTGGAGCCAGCACATGACACCACATTTGAAGGGGGGGAAGGAACAAGCTTTAAAAGTGCATGCTCAGCTAATCACAGTGGAGGTAAGTAAAAACAATTGAATTGTTTGGGGGAGAAAGATTTATGAGGGGAAATTTAGCTGCAGCCTTAATTGGATAAGGGAAATAATTACGGTATGCCAGTGCCACAGAGCAAGTATGACTGTTTACAAAGTAGCAAACAAGAACAGCATATGCCTTCCTTCTTATAACATGAGAAGCACCATCTCTGTCTGAATTTAAAATTGTTTGGTTTGTCAGTTCACACTCCTAAATCTTTATTATCCCATTTTCCCTTCTAAGTGCCATTTCTGTAAGGCATTTAAATACATGCCTGCTTTTAAGCATAGAAGGGCTGCTGCTAAAGGCAATCTGAATTCCAAATTAGGCATATATATTTTAGTACTCTGCCAAACAGGAGCTTTGAATAACAGCATCAAAGAGTTGGATATTTTATTCCCTTTACACTGATTAACCTGAGATGACTGTATGTCTCAAAACTCCTGCAGTGGTCGGTCCATTTGTCACACCAACTATTGACCATCCTGTGTTCTTTAGGGATGGCAGCTCACAATAATATGACATCAGAAAGAGTGATTTATTGTATCATTTTTCTGATTTGTGGAAGTCACAGTCTCTTACATTCAGGGCCAGGATTTGATAAAAGCTCTACTGTAGTGGTTCCTAGTATTTATGATGCAATATATCCAGAAGGGTAACAGTTGCCATCATGTTGCCTAATGCATTTTCCCTTTTGACTTTGAAATATATTATCCTGCTTGATATAGATCGAAAGGCCTGACTTGGTAAAGTCTACTGTATAATGCCATAGCTAATGGCATATTATATAATTAATTATAGAAATCACTAAGGGAAATGCAGTACTCAGGAAAGGTGAAGGCTTGAAGTCCATGCACATGGAAGTCCTTCAGCCTTTTCCTTCCTTCCTTATTTCTGCAGCTATGGGATAAGGCCGAGTGAACTTTCTCCCACTGCCTCTCTACCTCCCTTCTGAATAGCATATGCACCACTGTAAAGCACCAGCCTGTGCCTATGGTTTAGCCTATTCGTACTGTATCATTAACATATTCATGATTAGTTTCACATTGGATGCAAGTTTTTAGTGGTGGCTGCTTTAAAATTTGCTGATACAGAAATTCTACAAGACCATGGGATATGAAATGCAGTAAAACCTTCTTGGTTTTGTTATTCACTAACAAAACAAATTTGGGCAGCTCGGAAGGTTCTGTATCCTGAAGGTCACTGGTGGATTCAGAATGGCACTGCTGAATGTACAGCTGTGTGAAGTCACTGTGCTCCTCCCCAAAATCCTGTGGTTCCTGGGAACAGCTTTGATGAGCTACACTCTGGTCATGCCTGCTGGTATGAGTGTCTCAAACTTAACCTTCTCAGAAAATTATTTTTTGGGTATTGGATGGGGTCTATTTACGACTTGCAAATGTTGGACTGGAGTTTAGCTTTTGACCCTCATGATGCAGGTGGAAAATGAAGGTGACTGTAATTAACATAGCAAAACCAGAGTGCACAGCCAGCGAGACCAATCAATAGCATACTTCTTTTTAATGATGTGTTACACTTATGAGCTATATACCTTTTCCCCAAGAGACATAAACCATATTAAAACCGGTATTGGATTAATACCTACTGCACTTATGCATACTGAAAAGTGAAGCAATCCATTTCCCTTCAAATACCTTTTATGGACTTTTCTCTACCATATCTACATATTTGCAAAGGTCAAGTTTCCGTCCTTTAGAGTCTGTAATACGGTTAACTAGTATTCAGTTTATTTCATCAATCTAGAATTTTTTTCCATAGGTTTTGTTTATGTTTTCTTTCTTCCTTTTAAGTATAGTCTTCTTAAGTCCCAAATTAATTTTGTCTACTCATAACAGTAGAGATAAAAGAATCAGTCCCAAAGTTTTATTTTAACGAGCATTCAGATGATGCTCCCTCTGTCTGCTGCAGAAACCAGAACCCCTCCAGACTTTGCTTCTGAGAAGCAGTGGTTTGAATTTGAATCCTATATACTACCTGCTGTGCTTAGTGCATCTCCAAAGTTAATGACTGCTATTTTTACCCAATTGCTTTCTGCTTGTGTACTGTGTGGAAAGAGCTGCAAAATGATTTTAAATATTTAAAGAAGCAGGAAGACATCATATTATTTCATAAAATTACTTTGCCTGCTAGAATATCTGCATTTTCATTGCATCTGAAGGCTTCCAAATCTTGTTGCACCTTGTTCTTAAATAAAACAAGATATTAGCAGGCAAACTTTTGCTTGCAAATAAAAATTAGTAAGTTTTGGGCAACTTCTTCCCATGCTAAGGTTAAAGTAAATGCACAAAGTATAAAGGGCTCTGAGCAGCAGGGAGGAAAGTAGGGAAGAGGTATGTTACAATGAGGAGAAAACAGAAAAAATAATGTATGAGACAGAAGGAAATGAGAGAGAATAGGAAATGAGATGTCTAAGCTGGGGAGTGGTTATCATAGAATCAGAATGGTTTGGGTTGGAAAGGACCTTTCAGATCATCTAGTTCCAAGCCCTCTGCCATGGACAAGGGCATGTTTCACTAGACCAGGTTGCTCAGAGCTTCAGCCAGCCTGGCCTTGCGCACTGCCAGGGATAGGGCATCCACAGTTTCTCTGTGCAACCTGTTCCAGTGCTTCACCAGCCTCACAGTGAAGAATTTCTTCCTAATATCTAGTCTGAATCCACCCTCTTCCAGTTTAAAGCCATTTCCCCTTGTCCTATCACTGCAGGCCCTTGTATAAAGTCCCTCTCCAGCTCTGATGTAGGCCCCTTTTAGATACTTCTCTAGCCTGTCACATATGGCCACCAAATTTGTCAGTCATGATGTGAACTTGATGAAGCCACTGTTAGCTGTCACAATTCTCATTATTTTCCATATACCTTAGAATAGTTTCCAGTAGGATCTGCACTATGATCTTGATGGGCACTGAGGTAAGATGGATTAGCCAGTGGTTCTTCCTTTTTTCTCCCTTTTTTAAAGTAAGGGATTATTTTTCCCCTTTCCCAATCAGTGGGAACTTCACCAGATTGCCATGATTTCTCAAATATGGTTGACAGTGGCTTAGCCACCTCATCCACCAGTTCCCTCAGGACTCATGGATGTATCTCATCAGGTCCCATGGACTTACTTACAGTTGAATTCCTTAAACAGACTTGAAACTGATCTTTTCCTCAGCAGGTGGTTCTTAGTTTTCCTGGTCCCTGCCTTTTCCTTCTGTGACCGAGTGGTGTGGCTGGAGCACTTGCCAGTGAAGACTGAGACAAAAATGTCATTGAGTACTTCAGTCTTCTCCATATTCCAGATAACCAGGTTTCCCATTTCCTTCCAGAAAGGACCCACATTTTCCCTAGTTTTTCTTTTATCACCAGCTTTCCTATAGAAGCTTTTTTTTTTGTTGCCCTTGACATCCCTGGTTGTATTTAGTTCTATTAGGGCTTTAGGTTTCCTAACCTGATCCCTGACTGCTTGGACAATTCCTCTGTATTTCTACCTGTCCTTGCTTCTGCCCTCTCTAAGATTCCTTTTTCTGTTTGAGTTTGTCTAAGAGCTCCTTGCTCATCCACACAAGTTTCCTGACACTTTTTCCTGACTTCCTCTTTGTTATTGATCCTCAGCTTGGAGATGAGATTTTGGGGTGATTGAAATCTGCAGTGAAGACTAGGACTTGTGATTATGAAGCTGCTTCTATCTGTCTGTATCTGTCATCTGCTCAGTCTTCCTGGTTGGACAACTTGTAGCAGACCTCCAATATAATGTCACCTGTCCCTGCCCTCCGTGTAATGATGACCCATAAGTTCTAAGTCAGCTCCTTATCCATACCCTTGCACTCCACCTGGTGATTGACATAGAGGGTGATACCCTGTCCTGGTCTCCCCTGCCTGAATCTTCCCATTCCAATGCGCTAGTCATAGGAGCCATCCCACCCACATATAATACCAATAAAGTCACAGCCCTGCAGGCATGCCCATATGTCTGACTCCTCTTGTTTACTCTCCATGCTGTGTGTCTTTGCATAGAGGCACTTACAGTGTGTCCCTCATGAAGCTGACATAGTGGCTGGAATT
>NW_008661104.1:50010-78090 GCF_000695815.1 Acanthisitta chloris
CTGGGCATCTCTTGCTGACACTGGCATCAAGCTGGTAAGAGTGGGATGGATTGAGGTTCCCCTCCCCCAGCAACTTTAGTTTAAAGCCCTCTTTCATTATGTAAAGAAAGGGTTAGTTTACACTGGAGAGAAGATTGAGATCAGAAAACTGTAAGATCAAAGGGAAAGATGCTGAGTCAACAGGAGAGGTGTGAAAATACTAGGCAGCGAAATAGAAGATAGATGATAGAAAAAGGAAACTTCAGCAAACACCTAATAATGAAGAGTGAAAAATCAAAGCTAGAAGTAAAATAACAAACCCAGAGAAAGAAATTGTCAAGCAGGAGAGACTAGATCTGAAGGGGGAACAGTCTATTCATCCTTAGGAAAAAGGGTAACTTTCACCACGTTCTAGTGGTGGTAGCAGTGATAGAAACTGCTGATAGGGATGATGAGTTGCACTGGTTTTGGCTGGGGTAGAGTTATTTTTCTTCACAGTGGCTAGTATGGGGCTGTGTTTTGGGTCTGTGCTGAACACGGAGTTGATAATGTAGAGATGTTTTTGTGTTGCTGAGCAGAGCTTACACAGAGTCAAGGCTTTTTCTGCTTCTCAATACTGCCATGGTGATGAGGGAGCTGGGGATAAATGGGAAGTGGGAGTAGACACAACCAGTATAGCTGAACCCAACTGACCAAAGGAATATTTCGTACTATATGACATTATGCTCAGTATATAAAACTGCAGAGAAGAAGGAGGAAAGGAATGGGGAGATGTTTGGAGTGGTATCGTTTGTTTGCTCAAGTAATGGTTACATGTGATGGGGCCCTGCTTTCCTGGGGATGGCTGAACACCTGCCTGCCCATGGAAAGCGGTGAATGAATTCCTTGTTTTGCTATGATTCTGTGTGCCACTTTTGTTTTCTCTTAACCGAGAAGTTCTCTCTCCCCCATCCTGCTGGTGGGGGAGTGAGTGAGTGGCTGTGTGGTAGTTAGTTGCTGGCTGGGGATAAACAATAATACAAGCACAAGGATCACTTTTTTCTTTTTGTTTTTAATATGATATATGCCTGATATGGCCTCATGAAAAATAATTTCTACTAAGTGATGACCTTTGTGTTACTCTCTTTTCCATATTTTTAACTGTCTGTATTTTAGGTTCATATGATTCTTTTTCCAAGAAGCTTCAGGTGTTATGTTTTAATTTAATAATTCTCCTTAGATTAAGCAATGGTGATTGCCTTCTGCAGCAACCTGGTTATGACCTACTCCATACCAATAGCCATTCTAATTAAAAGTTTCACTAATGGGGTTGATTTCAAAGACAGAGAAGAATCAGACAATCTAGACTGTTGAAATAAAGATGCTGCCACTTTCCATTACACTGAATGGGAGTCACTTTCAGGTATTTTACTTCTGGAGAAAGGTTTTCTCTGTACCCAGGAAAGCTGATTTAAATTCAGCTGTTCTTAATCACTTTCCATCAGTGAGAATCTCACTCGGAACTCATGGCTTTATAACCAACCCTAAGGAGCTGGGGACACTCTTTGGTTCTTTCTATATTTTGCAGATCCTCTGTTTAGCAGGACCATTTATTTACCTAGGTCCTTAAAAAGTCTGTATGCCATTTATGTTCCTGTTCTCATCACACTGAGAAACAAAATTTACCGTCCAGGCTGTACTATGAATATACCAATCTGCAATATTGAGTCCACTTTAAAGTTGGCAAATCTGGTGAAGATTTTGGTACCAGCAGCTAATATTTCCACTCACTGTTCCTTCATGAACATCAGAATGTGCCACCTGAAGGACACAAATGAGTCACTGGCAGTCATCTTACACTGGGTACATAGTTTTCATATGTCCAAGAACCTTTGTGCTGATCCACAGTGAAATGAATCCCAGAATGGGCATCTGGACTCAGCTGTTTCCATTTTTCTGCACCAGGCTTTAGACTAAAGCAGGTGGAAGAAACAGCTGGAAACCTTCTGGAGTGTCTTTAATAAACATTTCCACCAGGCTCAGCTGCACAGACCCTCTCTGCCTGCTAAATTCCTTTCACTTGAAATTTATAGAAAGGATTAGCAGCTGCCAAATAAGCATAAGACAACTGCAACAGGTGATGAGCCTTTCATTTTAGCGAGGAAATCCTAATCAGTCTGTTCCTGAGATAAAGACTCACCACAATTCACTTCTAATACTAGAACAAGACATGTGGATTACGTCCGAGATCCGCAATTACTTTCTGAGTGCTATTCAGCATTTGCAGAACATAAGTATGCTGAAACCTCTCCTTTCTGGTGTTGGTTTGCATATTTCAGTCCCTGCTTTGCTAACACTCTGTTGGAATATGCTAATATCTTGATTAACGAGCTTCAAGATTCTGCTGCTGATAGTCTGCAGTTTGCTTGAAATCTCACAGGTATTAAAGGCCAAGCTGAAGCTGAACTATGTCTCTTCATAAGACTTTAAATTGAGTGCCAGTAAAATTCTTCACTGGCTACAGAATTATATGAAGGATTTAGATAAACGTGTTTTGTACTAACTGTAACTTTTTCTCATGGAGGTTTTAAAACTACTTTTACTAGATATTTATGTTCCACTTGAATTCAATGCCTGAGAATCAGGTCTATAAAGAGCTAGTTCTAGCTTTTAAAGTCTAGTCAAAGATATACAGCAAGGGGGGTAGAGGGGAATACAGCTGTGCTTTCAAGTTGTTAGTACCCTGGAGCAATCAATGTGATTTTAAACTGTCATACAGCAGAGGCTGCGGGGCTGTGCAGCTCCCTATTTGCATCACTGCTGCTGCCCTGTGCCCATAGGTGTCTCTGGGCCTTGGGATACCATAGTGTAGTACAGGAACTTGTGAGACCAAAAGAGGATCCCATTTGTCTGACAGGTACATCACTGTCAGCCTGGAGCAGCTATCATGGAAATATTTGATAGTGTTGGCATAACAGGAGGGCTGGGTCCGTGGTTTGACATGAGGAGTTTGCAATCATAATAAACTACTAGTTGAAGTGGGCATTTTATAGATTTGCCTTGCTGAAATTGCATCATAAATACAGAGTGTGTTGCTGTAAGAACACTGACAAGACTTAGGAAAGTTACTTCATCCTACTTTGTATGCATTTATGTCTGTATATATATGCACATATGCAGAAATAGTTAATTAAAAATAGATTTACGTGAGCATAGTTGCTTAATAATAAATATTATATTGATGTAGATATGGTACTTTTGCCTCTAATTGTAGGTGAAGCAAAAATAATTACCCTCTATTTACTGGGACACTGACTTCATGTAATACTGATTGGTCTACAAAGCAGTTTGTAAAGGACAACAGATATGCACCACTTAACCACTTGGTAAAACGAGTATACTTTTTTGTTGGAAGCAGCAAAGAAAAAGCAAAGGGAACATAGAATTAGCCCTGGCACACATACACTGCAATAATATACATGGGGAACAAGTGAAACACTCTGACACCAGTGCAGTAATTTGTTCTGCTGTCTTTCAGTATGAATATTCAACCTCAAACTGTTGCATTCTCTTTCCTTACTTTCTGTCTTGATGTTGGAGAGCTTAATACTAGCACTGAATGGTGCACTGGAGCATGTCTCTCCAGTTGCTCAGAAAGTGTTTGTTCTTGTAACAAGTTTTAGTTGCTTATCCTAACCACATACTTCTGTGAGATATTTAATGGCCATGTTGGAAAAATATAATGTGTCATAGACTAAGTCTGAGCTGAACCTTCCCACTACTGTCCTTTGATTCCATCTGCATCCCTTTCTGTTCTCCCCCTTTAAACATGGTCTCCTGGGTTTTTACACATTTCTTCCTCAATTAGTTTTCTATGACTGAAAATGTTGTTGAAATGAGTTGAAAATGTTCAATGAATTTAGTCTAAATTCATAAATACTTTTAGAAGATCTGAGAGATCCAGTGAATTCACTATTAGTATGGAAATGTTTGTTAGCCTCTCTTTATGAAAATGTAATATTCAAAGAATAATGTACAGTTCCATTCACATTAATACTTGAGGAATAAATATTGCTCCTAGTCAATGTATGGATCATAAATATGTATTTGAAAACAGAGCTGAAATTTTTAGAGATTTTTTGGATACATAGGCGCTGCTATGAAAATCTCTTTGGTTTGTAGCATCTCTTTGGTGTGTAAGCACTTTCAATTCAGCAAAACAGTGACTTCTATTTACAACAGCACTGCAGTTTGTGTTATCATGTTATTCCTGATAGCCTGCCCCTCCAATACTGCCATGAAATACCAGAATGGACTTAATGTTACCCACCAATTCTGTTATAATACTTTCAAGTGTATACTCAAACATAGTGCTTAGAGTCCAAAACCCAGCAGTTTTCTTAAAACAGACTCCTAGTATTTTAATTAGCACTTACAGAATATCAGAGAGGAATGTCAACAATAGCATAAGATACGTTGTAGTGCAGATATTTTGCTCTGGATGCTTTGCTTTCTCTTTGCTCTGAGCACATCCTCATCTGCTTGCAATCGTGTAGCATCCTGGTAGCAACTATAGCCATTATTTAATAGGTAAATTTGTACTGGGCAAACACCCATGTGAACTCTACTGATATTCTTGCTTGCCTCCTGGTCTTCTGTGTCACCTGCTGTGCTTTGGTATTGTGCTGCTGTTCTGCTGAATTTGTACAGTTATCAATGTAATCTTAAGTGTATTTGGCAGTAGACCAAAGGTACAGAATATGAACAAAGGCTTTTCGAAATAATGGACTAGGTCCTCAGTTCAGCTGCTTTGATTTATGCTAGCTGAAGTCCTGTTCCAATATCATCAGTGTCTTCAATCAATCAGTCTTTATTGCTTCAACTTTTTTCACAGTAACTGAATAAAAGTCCTATACATGTAGTCACTGGAAAGGCACTGCACTCACATGACCCTCTGAATGCAGGTGTTGTTCTGTTAATTGCCTATAGATAACCATCCAAAATTCAGTCTGTGCTTATTCTAGGAAAGGAAGAAAGGAAGAAGGGAAGAAGGGAAGAAAGAAAGGAAGAAAGAAAGGAAGAAAGAAAGGAAGAGAGAAAGAAAGAAAGAAAGAAGAAAGAAAGAAAGAAAGAAAGAAAGAAAGAAAGAAAGAAAGAAAGAAAGAAAGAAAGAAAGAAAGAAAGAAAGAAAGAAAAGAAAGAAGAAAGAAAGAAAGAAAGAAAGAAAGAAAGAAAGAAAGAAAGAAAGAAAGAAAGAAAGAAAGAAAGAAAGAAAGAAAGAAAGAAAGAAAGAAAGAAAGAAAGAAAGAAAGAAAGAAAGAAAGAAAGAAAGAAAGAAAGAAAGAAAGAAAGAAAGAAAGAAAGTCTGTGGTATAGATATTGAAAACAATCTCTTGGTATCATTACCATTTTGACAGCAGAATGAATATTTTAGAAGTGAACTTACGAGCTCAGTCAAGTTTCAGAAACATTTGGATCTATCATTTATTTAAGGGTTGGTTTTTCTGTAAGTGGCTAATTAGTGAAGATGGATGATTGCAAATGAGTGCTCTTTCCATGTGTCTAACTAAATCTATGTTTTGTGGATATGAAGACTATAACCCTTTGTGAAAAATTTCCCCTTGTGGGTGTAATTACGTTGCCACAAACAAAAAATGACATTTATAGGAGGTTCAGGTTAGAAGGAAAAGAAAATTCCTTTAGATACACAAGTGTTTGAAAGAGCAGAACCACATAAAACAGAAAAAGGCTAATGCAATGAGGTTATTATACTGAATAGAGAGTTTGCTACCATTACCGGTGAGTGTAAATGAAAATGGCAAGCAGTTCCTGCTTAGACAGTAAAAGAAGTGTTTAGCAGCTTTCACAGGGAGAATAAATAGCTGAAATCATTCTAGCTCATTTTTAGAACAACAAAGCTCTGCTTGATGTAGAAAATAAATAAGCTACCACCTTTTCACCCTCTTTGATCATTTGAGAGGCTCAATCCTCTCATTTCAGATTGCATAATTCAATAATATTCCTAAGCAGAGGAATAAAGTAAAACATATATACGCATACATCTACATTAAAATATGCAAAGTATTTTAGAAGTCAGGATTTTATTTTAAGGTATGGTACTTAAAACTATAGTACATACATAATTTTATTACCCTCTCTCTTGCACACACATATATATGCATATATGCATACATATAGAAGTAGCAAATGAAGAAAGTCAGACTTGTCAAGTAAGTACAAAGCTTGTCTGTTGGATGTTTCATTTTTTTTCTGTGACAATTCCTAGGTTATAAACTTTGAAGTTATTGTGTGTGAAGCAACTAAGAGGATGGGAAGGTCAAAATAAGGAAGTAAAAAAGCATACTTTCACTTTTGTACTTAACAGTGTGGATGAGTCCTGAGGATTTCTTACATCACATGCCTTTCTGCAGTAAAGGGAGGAAGTGTAGGATTATGCAGTGTCTCATATCAGCTCCTAATTGATGTTTCAGCCCCTCTGTATACAGCACAGTCCTTACCTACCAAGCTCTGTCTTAACCCATTTGCTTTTAGGCAATAGCTGAAGATTTCTCTCTGTGTTTTAGACTTTCATAAGTGATGGGTGATAATGAGTGTACTGGTTTAAGACACCTGGATTAATATTAATCTAAAAGGAGAAGATTTCAAGGTGAAATTGTCCAGTACACTCTTAAAACACATTCTGAAAGGATATCTAACTCTAAAGTTGTGGTACTTAGAAGTACTGCTCACTTTTAAAAATCTTCTATTACTTTTATTTATAAAGCATCTGTTTCATACTCTTATCTTTCCCAGATGAACTAACAAGAGTAACTGGGATTCAAGGACTCTTTGACCTCTGTCCTATTGCTTCCAAGGCGTTCACCAGGCTGACTGCATGAGTGCTACAGGTCCCTTTTACCACATAAAGCTTTCTTTTTACTAGCTCCTGGATCCACCAGCTACATGAAAGAGCTGCCTGTTATGTTTGTTGGAGTAGCATTCCATCCTGTCCAGTCGCCTCATGCAAGTAACTGGGATTCAAGGACTCTTTGACCTCTGTCCTATTGCTTCCAAGGCGTTCACCAGGCTGACTGCATGAGTGCTACAGGTCCCTTTTACCACATAAAGCTTTCTTTTTACTAGCTCCTGGATCCACCAGCTACATGAAAGAGCTGCCTGTTATGTTTGTTGGAGTAGCATTCCATCCTGTCCAGTCGCCTCATGCAAGGACCACTGACCTGCAAGAAGGGACACCGTGGCATTGCTAGGACCTTGAAATCACTTTCAACACAAGTTGGATTCAGGTAAATAGACAATGAAAAGTTGGCTACAAAGTTCAAAGAGGGACATTATATTTACAAAATACTTAGCTGAAACATACAGAAGAGTGATGTTGCATCTAGTTGTGTCAAGATCTAAACCAGCAGCTTTCTTCCCCCTTTTCTAAAGAGGGCTTATTCCACAAGTTCTGCAGAAAGTAATTGGATATTCCTGTTTTCTGGCTATCATATATTCTGTCTTTCTGCAATTACTACAGTCCCCTTTGATTGTCTCCATGACTAATTGAATTATTAAGTCATTAGCCAATAGAAGGGTAAGTGCACTTTCTCAGTTGGTGAAATGTTTGTCACAGTTTGAAGCCTATATGCACTTTTGTGTTTACATTCCATGTATATTGGTGCCCCATACTTTACACACACACCTGAGCATGATAAATAAAAGTCACTGCTGACTCTTCACTCAGGCCAGTTTGACAGTAATCAGTCACTTTGATGTGATAATGGGTTTGTGGAGACTGACCTTCAGTCATGCCTTGAAGAACACCTCGACAAATCACACAGACACTGCAGCTGAAAAAACCCATGATTTCAAAGCAGTGACAAAGAGATAAGTGCAGATCTGTCAGGTCTTGTGGATTTGGCAAATGATTCTCTGGATACATGACTGACACTTGTGTTCTACTATTACCTAAGAAAAATTGCTTCCCACCCCAGGAGCTGGGATATCTGTGCACTGTTTTGTACTTGCCTACCAGTGTTATACATCCTTGCTCCTCAGTGTGTGGCCAGATCATTTAATGAGATATAGCAAAATGTGACTATTGTGGATATCTTGTGTTTTATGCCATGCTTCCCTGTCTCAGTGTTCAACACTGAGGAACTTCTTTTGCTATGCCTTTCAACACATTGTTTCAGGCCAGCTTGAGCTATTTTTGATCAAATCTCTATGAAAAAAAATGACTTTGTGATTCTACAATTAAATTTAAAAGTATTTTATAAACTTGGTTAACATACAGAAAGAAATGTAGGAAATTGCAACCTGGGACAGCAGAATAAATAAAGAAAAAAATTCACCTTAGTCTCCTTAGACTTACTGTCAACTTGAGCAAATATTTAATTTTTTAATATTTGAAATGTAAGACAGCATAAGTGAAACAACACAGAGCATATCTCTGACCTCTTGCCCTACTTGTCAACTCAGCATGCTGGATAAGTGACTCTCATGAGAAATGACAATTCAAAGAGCAAAGGATGTACTAGGAGGTAGAAGAGCCTGACATCTTTCCATTTGTGCTACCTATACCCCACAATGTCTTGTTACCTGCTCAACTTTGTAGCTGAATCCAGTCCTGGGTTTCAAGAGCTTTTTGGCAGAGGAAGGGATTTTCCCGCCGTTGTGAGGTCTTCCATAATTTGGATGAGGGCTTTTATCTCTAAACAGCAGAAATAAAGGGATTTCTCTCCTCCATTTGTCAAATTGAATTTCAAATTATGTTTTACCACATGCAAGAATGGAAGAGCTTGGAATCAAATTTGAATTTTGGTGACCAAAATATTTACAAGGGTAAAAATCAGGTCTGGTATGAACTGACACCTTGAGAAAATTTGCTGTCATAAATAAGTGCCAACACAAGGAAAGGGAAAAAGAAAAATGTATCTGCCAAACTCTACAGTTTGTAAGTAGCATCCACAAAATCAAATAATTTAGACAAAATGCTTCCTCCACAGTGTAAATCCATATAACTTATCAGAGGGGTTACTTGGTCTCCAGTTGACCAGTCTGAAAGAAAAGCATGGACTACATTTCTACCATCTGCTGATCACACTGATCATTTTGACAGGTCTACAGAATGCATAATTCAGTCCAACAAAGAAAAAGTGTAGCTTCAATTGAAAAGTAGATTGGTAGTATTCTGCAGACCTTAGCAGTGGAAATCAGTTCAGTTTAATCAGTTAATTCAAAGTGAAACTCAGAGCAAACACCTGCCTTTTCTCCAGACTTTTCCTAATAATAGCTAGGACACAAACCTTTGCTGGTAGCTGGGAGTTCAAAAGACAGTTTTACTGATTTGAAGCTCAGGACAATCCAATATGCTTCTTCACTATATCTGAAGTTACACATGATTTATTTCCCTTAGATACAACTGTCCAAAACAGTTAACCATATAAGGTTAACAAATAGCAACTTCTAATATACTCTACACAGCTCAGAATCTTCCCACATACCAGAAAACATGCATATTATTAAAATCAATTGCAGATTATCAACTCTATCTGTCTGTTCTTCTCTCCTATCCGCATCCTGTGTAACCAAGGAGACATGGGTATCACAGATTCATGTCTCCTTCCCATCTCTATAACTCCTTTTAATGTGGCCCAGACCTCTCTCTTTCATCTCTGTCCCCTTGATCTTTTAATTTTAAACAGGAGCCACTGCCTGTTTGCAGAGTGATACTCAATTTATTAATATGCCACGGCATTTATTACTACCTGCTCTGTGTGTACTGCATCCGAGGTACTTAGGATCTTAACTTCTCTATGCTAGGATGCTAAGTGATCTTTTTGGTGGAGGAAGGGATTTTTGCACCATTGTGAGGTCTCCCATACTTTGGATGAGGTCTTTTATCTCTAAAAGCAATGACTGCCCAAGTGTCCAATTAAGAAACACATGAGCTTCTCATAATCCAAATAGCCACAGTATTTACCTCATCCTTTTTGAAATATTTCTGCCTATCAGGCAGGGCTAACTTGTCACATTAATTTAGGCCTTAAGGTATATTGTAGGACTTCGAAATTCATCTGAGCAGCAGACCAGAGAACAGATGTTTACTCATTCTCCCTGTGTCTTGGTTTACAGAGAAAACTGAGGATTTTATACAACCTCTCTACCCAAAGTAGCTTACTCCCTACCATATACATGGCCTGTAGGGAGTAAGGACTAAGATATATAGCTGTATCCTAGCTGATCTTACTCCCCTTTATAGTAATGGGGGCCAAGGCAAGTCTGTGCCCTTCTTTCACAAAGCTATGTTGAGTTGCCCACTGGTACCTGCAGATAGATTTTGGTTTTATGTGCTCAGTCGCTATTCTTCTCTATATAAAAATCTTGGAGAAAAAGAGAATTATTTTCCACAAGTACTTAATGATATTGAAAAGTTCGGAAAAGTTGTATTTTGGGACATCTTCTCATGACAGTTATTGACACAGTACTGAAAATAAGCTGACAATAGCAAACCAAACCAAACACACCATTTTCTGAAAATAGAGGCATGAGATATTCAAGTGCACAAATGCTTATTCTGTTTATTTTTCCCTGACTTTTCCTGGCATTTTACCTTTAAAAGGCAGTTGTGAGTATATTTGCCATAGATTGCCCCTTTATTAATCTTTCCTACATGATCATTTCACAGTTCTGTGATCATATTGAATTATGGACACAAATCTTTGGAGTATTCAAAAAGAACCTCTTCTAGTATGATCTTCTGTATCTACAAGGGTAACTAAAAGTTTTTCACATTGAGTAGGTAGTTGCAAGTGGGAAACTTTCTTTACTGCAGTTTAGCTGAGCTGTGGAGCAAAGCACATGCAAAAGACACTTCTTTAAAAGTGTGTGTATATATTTATGTATATAAGCAAAACACACAGAATAGAATCACAGGGTCACTGAATATTCAGAGCTGGAAGGGACATGTGAGTATCATTGAATCCAACTCCTGGCCCTGCGGTAGTTGCAAGTGGGAAACTTTCTTTACTGCAGTTTAGCTGAGCTGTGGAGCAAAGCACATGCAAAAGACACTTCTTTAAAAGTGTGTGTATATATTTATGTATATAAGCAAAACACACAGAATAGAATCACAGGGTCACTGAATATTCAGAGCTGGAAGGGACATGTGAGTATCATTGAATCCAACTCCTGGCCCTGCACAGAACAGAACCAAGAATCACACCATGTGCCTGCGAGCATTGTCCAAATACTTCTTGCACTCTGTCAGGCTTGGTGCTGTGACCACTTCCATGGGGAGTCTGTTCCAGTGCCCAACCACCCTCTGAGTGAAGAACCTTTTTCTAATATCTATCCTGAACCTTCTCTGACACAAATTCAGGCCATTTCCTCTGGTTCTGTCACTGGTTGCCAGAGACTAGATCAGTACCCGACCTTCCATTTCCCTTTGTGAGGAATTTGTATACAATGATCAGGTCTCCCCTCTCTCTCCTCTTCTCCAGGCTGAACAGACCAAATGCTAAATATCAACAGTACAAATGCATGCACAGATACTGTTTTTCATTACAGCTATTAGATTTTTTCTATTGGTCCAAGTTAAGTATGAACTCTTAAACTTCTAGGGAAAAAAGATAAAGTCATAATTTTATAATGTTTTTCACATTGTCTAGGGTTTTTTGTAATTATGGTGACTCTGCAAAACTGACATTGAATTTACTGGGAGATTTTTGGGGAGGGCTTTCCACTGACACTTACTCAGAACCCAATTGTCTCACACATATGTGCTAAAAACAAGCATAGGGTAATGAAAAGTATTCATGACTATAAAATGAAGTATACCTAAACGACTTCCAATCACGTAAGGTCTTAAATTTTGAGAACTGCTGATTTGCAGAACTAGTCATGTGAGTAATGCTATAATCTCTCATGGAGAGCAAATACAATAAAATAATGATTCAATATAACTGAATCACCTTGAGTCTCACATCAAAATAAAGTTCTTGAGTACAGACCAAAGAGGAACAGTGAGAAAGAGATGAACCTTAGGTTGGAGAAAGATGAACAGAAGCAACAAAAACAGAGTAAAATGATCACAAATTGGATCTGGCCTAATAAAGACGATTAATGATATGGACATTTACTGTTTGTTTGTTGTACAAAATAAAGAAAGAAGTGATTGAAAAAACAAAAATATTGACAGCTCCGTGTAGCTTTGAAATTATTTCTCAACACTGTGATTAAGATATGCTTCCAGTTCTTTGAAGCACATCCTGTGAACTTCAGAGAGCCTACTGAGAAGAACTCCTGGACTATAGAGCATGATATGAAAATATAGCATTGGGATTAGTGGGAATGATGGATGGTGTCCATTTACCATTCCGTAGGCTCTGTCAAAAATGCACAGGAGTACTGATGGAAAGGGATGTGCATCATTCACGTTTTGTGGCCTACTAAGGATTCAAATATTGGTTTATTTAGTCTTTCAATAGAGAATATTTTCTTTTGCAGCTTTTACAGAAGGACAAAATCTTGAATGCAAAAAAAGACCTAACTCTTTTAGAGAGGTTATTATACCAAAATCTGAAATTTGGCACAGCTTTAATGACTGAACAAATTCCATTTACTTCTATGCATCTATAGAAAACTTGCAGAAGATGAAGACAATGCATTTGCTAGTTGTTCGCAAAACACCAGGGACAAAATAAAAATATCTTCTTAGGTATTTCAGATAGTGAACTTCTAAAAAGGCTAAGATGGAGCTGAATATGCAACTACAATTAAAATCTGAAAACTATCACCTTACTTTCTCAGTAGAAAAACAAATGAAACCTGGCTACTATTGATTTGCTTCCTACTTGTTCTTTGAACTGGACCTGACAAGCAGATATGGTTTTAATGGGTTAAAAATTAAAAAGAACTGAGTTGGTGAAAAACGTTTTCCAGAGCTAACTAATTCCTTATGCAAGAGAATGAATATCACCGTACTGATAGTAAATTATCTGAAAAGGGAGGCTGGCACTTTGAAAGTACAGAAAAAAAGAATGTGCCACCTTACATGACACTTGATAATGATTTTAAGCCTATAGGCATAACATATTATATGAGATAAAGATAAATCTTATTTTGTGAAATTTTCAGAGGGCTTTGATATTTGTCAGCCAAAAATTACAATTAAAATAAAAAAAGCAGAATTAAAAGCAATCAGAATTTATCTAGTGCAATAGGCCCGAGGATTACAAATTAATCATACTTTCTCTCTGTAATCTAATTTGCAATTAAGTTTGTATAAACTTCAAATTCTACAGTGAAGCTACATATAAAATTCTAACTGATTAGTAGAGTGTTAATGCAGTGATATTTTTAGGGGGTACATTATAATTTTGCCTTTTTTTTAAAAAAAAGTCTATAAGGAAAATGTTTTCAGTTTTCTATTGGGTGATTCTGGAGACAAGGTAGGACCTGAAAACATAACGAAGTCTTTTCCCTTCCTATTGATATTTTCAAGGATTCTGATGTGATACAATTACAGATTTGTAGGAAGGAACCTGCGGTGGCTGATTGCTCTAGGGCAAGAGGTGGTCATTTCCTGAATCCAACTACAGAACATTTACTTTGGTGGCTGAAATTGAGAAAATGAGATCTGTGTAGAGTAGCAACAGCATCTATGATGTATTATTGAAATAGTTTATAAGAGGCTCTTGCTGTGCAAATGGCCCATGGGAAAATTAACTACCACAGCTGCTCAGGAGCTTTAAGCTATAAGCTAGGTGCTTTGTATTATATTGTTTTGCTCCGGTTAGTAAAGATTTGTAGACTTTTAAATATCTGTATATCCGAACACTTCGCAGTATATATTAATCTTCCAAAAAACCCACTATCTTAAAACATAGAAACTGCAGAGGCTCTCAAGGAGTCAACTCTTTAATTTAATTTACAGAAGCCTGAGAAAACTGCAGCAAAATTATGACATAATTAATACAGATATAGTTAAGTGAATCATGTAATAACTTTTTCTTCTACTAGAAATGCAACACAGAAAACAAATGTTCTCAGCTGGACGAAGTATTTCTGGGTAACAGCGTTTTATAACAATTTTTAATTTACAGATTATATTTTAGGTGATTAATATTGTCAAAAAGATAAATTATCTGCTTCAATATAAATATAGATTTAGAAAATAGTACTGAAAGGTTTTATCCAGTAGCTGTATATCATTGTCAAATGTAAAAAAATTGCTCAGTGACTAAAGGCACAAAGTTCTGCCGTAGAGCAGCACGGTGCTGACTAATGTACAGTTTACTTGCAGGCACATGACTATTTTTTATTTGCAATTCAAGCTTCTTCATCTTCTGTGTTGCTGTGTTCCACGATCTTAAAGAGAGAAATATAATGTCTCTTCTTTCCCCTCCACTGCTTCAACCTCCAGCTGCTCTGTTTTCAAATGATTGCCATGAGTATTAATTCCAGATGGGAAGAATCTGGGACTGTGTGGTATTGATTATTTATCTCCTCATTTGAATCACTTCACTTTGGTATTGCCTCTCATTTTTCTCAGAGGTCTAAAGAAGGTAATGAAAGCTGCTCTGCCTAATTTGTACCAGAGGCTATGGTTTAGAAAAGCACTTGGACATGTTCTTTAAGTGTTTTGGTGAGTAGGGTAGGTTAGGCAGGGAAGGGACTGAGGCCAGGGAAGTTTCTTCTGCTTCAGCGGAACAGCTAAATAGCTCTGCACAGTTTAGTCTCATAATGCCATGATGGGAAGTGGAAGCCACAGTGAAAACTCAATTCTCTTTATTCCATTTCACAAATGAATATGTGAGGTATAGAAAAGCTAAATCCCAGCGCCACAAAGCAATGAATGACTTCTCTGGCTGAAATCTAGGAACTGGACACCTCTGAACACTTTAGAGTATCTAGGCTCAGTGACTTGCTGAGATTAGTTTGAAAACCTGGGATAGAGCAAGGATCATAAATGTAGTATTGTTGGGTATTTTCAATCTTAATTTTTCCTGTTTCGGGGGGAATTTTGGATTTGTCTACTACCAGCTGGACAACAGCATGTCTCCTTAGTGTGGGGTACTTTCTTACATTCACCTATCTGTCACTGAGAGAAAACAGCCATTAGTTTCTCTGCTTAAATGATTTTGGAGGATTTAAAAAAAGTAAATTTCTCTAACAACATCCCACTGAAAGCTTTGGGACAACGGTAATTCTAATAAGAAAGAAGATTTATTTAAAAACAGTCATAAAACAAAACTGCTGAATCATTTATATTACTTAAAATCTACTTAACTACCAACTTCTTTGCTTAGTGGCAGAGGAGAAAAGATGAATAACTTGAATCTGATTAAATTAATCCCCTCTCTGACCCTCTCTGCTCAGACTGTCAGCATTTCAGGTTGATTCTGCAAGTAACTTCTTTTTTATCCTGTCATGAGCTGTGAATTATGTGCAGTCTCAACCTTCTTTGACAACATGGTTAAATGCTTTATTACCTTCAGGCCTGTACACAAGCTATGTGTGTAGCTGGTGACTAGAGGCACTGGGGATAGAGCAGGCTATTTCAAACCCTACACCAAAGAAGTAATTCTGTGCTGACTTGGCCTCTGTCTGCAGACTTCAAGCTTAGTAGTTCTCATCAGTCCCTAGCTATTTGTACTCATGGCCCAGAGTATTTGCAGCCCAAATAACTTTCTAGTCAGCCCCTGAAGAAATCTAGCAAATCCGTGACATGCATGACTTGGGAGTAAAAGGCTTAACTCCAGGTAAGACTTTGAACCAAACTGTATTTTTGTGTTTTATGAAAAACAAATGGCAAACCTTTCCCTTTTCACTCAATCTAACATGCAGCATTCTTAAAATACTTAACAAATTTTAGAAAGTGACAGTGCAGGAAAGGTGAGTTAGCAGCACTGCGATTTAAAAAAAGACTTTTTAAAATAATATGATTGACAGTAGAATATGTGGAGATTGTGTGTGAGTATCTGCCAGTTTAAGGGACACAGTATCAGCATCTCCCACTGTGTTCCTCTGGTGAATGACATTCTGGCAGCTGGCATGCTTAAACTGCCACTATGAAAGCTCATTCTCCCCATTTTTGTGAATGTAGAATTGACTGCCAGGATTGTAGCATCAGGCCCTAACTCAGTGCATGTCACTGGTCCTGCTCTTTTGAAAGGGAGTTAGCCTGAAACAAATGACAAACATACCACAGAGCATTCACTGAGATGCTGTCCAAATTTAAGTGTAATTTAATATAAAGAAATATAAGATCATATACAGTCAGCCTCTTCTCCCAGGCAACTAGCAATAGGAAAAGGGGAAATGGACTCAAGTTGCAGCAAGGGAGGTTCAGATTGGATATTAGAAAAAAAAATTGCTACTGAAAGAGTGGTTAAGCATTGGAACGGGTTCTGCAGGGAAGTGGTGGAGTCACCATACATGGGAGTGTTCAAAATATGAGTAGACATGGCAATCCATGATATGGTCTAGTGAGCATTGTGGTATTTGGTCACTGATGATCTTGGAGGTCTTTTCCATCCTTAATGATTCTGTGATTCTGTGACTAAGATCACCCAATTTTAAGCAACTGGACTTAAAATGTGTGTCTCCTAGAGCAGCAGAAGTATAGGCTAGGTCTCAAAGCAGTAGGATATTAACTACAACCGTGACTAAGATCACCCAATTTTAAGCAGCTAGACTTAAAATGTGTGTCTCCTAGAGGTGATTCAGTGAAGCAAACAGGTTTTGGCACTCCTGTTGCTAGGAAAAGTGTTTGTTTGAATAACAGAAATTTTGGGGAGATGTCCTGGCCAAGCTCAATGTTGTCAGCTGAACGGCTTAATTTGTTCGACTTTCCACAGCAGAAGTATAGGCTAGGCCTCAAAGCAGTAGGATATTAACTACAACAGACCAGTTAATTATCTTTGCAAACTACATGACTGATAATTACATAATACTGTTTTGTGTGATAAACATTACATATCATTCAGCTTCTCATTTGCTTAGTTAGGCAGCTGAAAAAGTCCCTTTTCTAGATTCACTATGAATGGGATAAGCTGATGGACTTTTATTGCTTGCTTTACGTTATGTGCAGGAACAGTGATGTGAGCTGTTGCTCAATTCTTTTACAGAGAACTCAGTTAATCATTGGCAAAATGAGTTCTGTAAAATACATCTGGTTTTAAATTTTCTCATTCTAAGTTTTGTCTTTAGGTCAAGGGTTTCTGACCTCTTACAAGGGCAGCTGTAGAGAACACACACGTACATTAGTAATATTTGCGTTCACTTACAGATCATGATCTGAAAGATAGATTTTGGCCAGTCATGAGCCAGGGGAAAAGCAGAGGTGAAGGACTGTTTCCTGTTATCCAGATGTTAATTCCTAGGCATTAATTCAAATAAAACCCTACCATGTATGTTGATTCCTCACATAACCCAAAATATGTGTATGCCTGGCCACATAGCTCCCAAAGATGCCAGACCAGTGTCTGCATCATCTGGTCTTGTCTGTGCAAGGACATCAGAGCCCAGGAAATTGGTGTCAATGACCCTGACATTCTTGCAGCTAGACAGGTTTTAGACAGTGTTAGCTCCTCTTATGTTTCACAGTTATTCTGCTGGATTTGTTCCTGTCCTAACGTGTGCTGCTGAGGACCCTGGGGCTGTGTGCTGGCATAGCTAGACTCTCACAGGCTCAATGCTGCTGACTGTAAAGTGTCTATTAGTTCCAGGCAAGGTGGTATTTTCAGGCAAAGCAGTATCAATGGATTTTCTCTATGACACATTCTCCAACAATGTCTTAATATTTTAGGGACCAGCAGATGAGATGCTAAGCCTACACTTCTTAACAGAGTCAAAGCAGTGGGAATAATGTATCTCTAAGCAGTCACAGTGTACGGGTCTATGGTGCTAGTGGCCGTGCTGGTTCGTGGTGGAGTAGTGTTAATTTTTTTCACAGTAGCTAGTTTGGGACTGTGTTTTGGGTTTGTGCTGAACACAAGGTTGATAATACAGAGGTGATTTTGTTATGAGCGGTGCTTACACAGAGTCGAAGCCTTTTCTGCTTTTTGTACTGCCACACAGGCGAGGGGCTGAGGGTGCATGCCAAGATGACACAGCCAAAACAGCTGACCCCAACTGACCTAAGGAATATTCAATACCATGTGACATCATGCTCAGTATATAAAGTGAGAAGAAAATGGAGGAAGGGGGGACATTTGGAGTGATAGCATTTTTTCCCAAGTAAGCATTACGTGTGATGGGGCCCTGCTATTCTGGTGATGGTGGAACACCTGCCTACCCATGGGAAGCAGTGAATCAATTCCTTGTTTTGCTTTGCTTTCATGCATGGCTTTTGTTTGCTTTCCCTATTAAACTTTCTTTATCTCAACCCATGAGTTTTCTAGCTTTTATCCTTCTGATTCTCTCCCTGACCCTGCTGGTGAGAGAGTGAACAAGCAGCTGTGTGGGGCTTGGCTGCTGGTTGGGGTTAAAGCACAACAATGAGTTAGATTCCCCTTCCCAGTGCAAGTGAACTCACAGCCTTCTGCTACACAACGTATCTGAGGCCTGCATGTTCTTAAAGCCATTAAAGTTCACACCTCGTAACACATTATTCCTGCCAAATACCAGCCAAGCCTGAAATTCCCAGAAAAAAAATAAAATAAAAGCTTTATGAATAAAAAATGATTCTTGGCTCCATTATGTTTTGTGAATCATTGATGATGTTGGAAAACATTGTTGAGCAATTCTCACCTGTAGCAAGTGCAAAAGATGAACAATGGGTAGAGTTCTCAGAAAAATTCGAACGCCTGATTTAGATATGGAGTTTGCTATATAAGCATTGGCCATAAAAAAGGAACTAAACCAGTGCAACGCATCCAAAACAAAAAGGAAGAAGGAAAAGGAAAACCACTAAATACAATGCAAAAGGAGGCAGAAAAAGTGGGGTGTGAGACACTGTTGTGTGTATAGTACTCAGCAGAGTCCCAGGCAACAACTCTTTAATGGCTTCAACTCCTAAAATCTGTTTTTTCATGTTTGACAGACAAACCATGAATAGAGTCCAAGAATGTTTATGATAAGCACAGTACATCAAGTTCTTACACACTTTTTGTTAGAGAACTTGAACTTCTGCAAAGTTGTTTTTCGACAGAGTGCCATAGTCCCCATCCCGGATTATCCCAGTGAAATTCTAAACTGGACTTCAGAAAAAAAAATTGAATGGCAGCTACTGAAACTCTTGCAAGGGGTAGATACCAACACTCCCTCCATACCCACAAGTCCCTGAGAACAAAAACCCCAAGGTAAGTCTGAACCATGAGCTATTCTTAATGACATGGCTGGGAAAGTACCCTTTTGTTTATCTAATACGGCTGATTTTTCAGAGATAGATTTTACAACTGAAAACATATTTGTCACCATCTAACTTTTACCTGTAAATTAGACTGCACACATTTGTAAATTCAAATAGCCTTTAGAATAGGCAGGTATTTGCAAATACCTGTTATTTTCATGAGCATGAAATACAATGAGCTCACAAACTGTGTGAAAGGTAAGAGTTTAATGGTTCTCATCTAATTTAATGGTGAGTCTGAAGCTCAGGCTGTTTACTGGTGACAGCTGTGCCCGTAGTACAGCTCAGGAGCATAACAACCCACAACAAAGCACCGAGGCATAAAAACCTGCTTCCTTCATATAGATGGGAAAAAAAAACAAACCATGTTTTCTGATCTGTATCTGGGGAATTTTGCCTGTGTAGCACTCACATTTCCAGTGCAAACCCAAACAGACTATTTTGCTTTATTTCCTACTTGTCTTAGGAGAATTCTTCACTTTACAAAGATAGCCAAACCCAAAAATTAGTTAGACTTTTTGAGCTATAATAGGTTCATTTTATCTTTGTCTTTCTTCCTAAATGAGAAGGACAACTTGCTTAGTCCCTGCTTGACACTCCTGAACAACAGGATGGGTTAGTAAATGCCTATTTCTAGAATAACAGGATGGATAATCCATAGTGAAGGTCTGGAGAAAAGAGTTGCCACTGAGTGGTTACATGGAAGCCTCCTTCCCAGTTACCTATCCCAATAACTGTATCTGCCCATCACCTGCCTGAAGAGAGTTTAGCTGCTCCATTGGGTCAGATTGTTAAACTATTACATGTACTCAATTTTTACCAAAGAAAACATATAAGTCCCTGCCCAGGTAAACAGCAGGTTATCCATATAATCTTTGGTCTGTAGTGCTTTGCAGCTGGCAAACTCATAGTGAATAAATAAATACATTATATGCCAATTATATGTCTGGTCATAGGAGTTGGTTGACATCATCTCCAAGCAGGCATTGCAAAAATCAGTGCTGACATTTGGATTTGCAGACCTCTTTGCACTTTTTTCTAAATGTTCTCTCCACTGGGCCTCCAGATGCTTTTTAAGATGCCACACAAGCTATAGGGCTACTGAGAGCTCATCTTTCATTATTCTTTTTTCAACCTATGTCCTCTAAGTGTCTTCTTTCTACTACTGTTAGAACGTGAACACTTAGCTATCTTTGTTAGATGGCTACACATTCCTAGGTTTATCAGCCCTTAGATCACCTATCCTAAGCAAGTCTACAGTCTCATATGTAGGATCCTTGTCCAAGTATTCTGCTGCTCTTTATGCCAGTTTCCTACTCCCCAGCATGCAAACAACACATAACATCATTCACATCTTCTTTATTTTTCATAAGCCCACTCTCTGAGGGGTTTTGTTTTGTTTGGGTTTGGTTTTTTTTAAAATAAAGAAGGGATTGACTGGGTAAGTGCAAAGCTCTGACATTTATCTCTCATTTCTACTTCAGTTATCAGTACTGATGAAAGAAAAAAGGTGAATATGACTGGTTAGCCACATTAGTTTCACAATTTTCCCCCAAATAAAACAACTTTTTGGATTTGTTCTTATGTATACATGTCCTTGCGTTACACTGTCCTGGTTCAGATGGGGTTCTTGCTGTGTGATGTAAAAATTCAAATTACTCGAGTGGAATAAATATTTTTTTAAAAAGTCTTTAGTAGTAAGAAAGGATTGTCATCTTTTTAGTATTGTAAGTGTTATAATTAATTAACATCATCCTGCTTTACGCAGTCCCACTGTGAGTGCCTTCCTGCATCAGGGGAAGATATGGTTTTAAGCATTTTCAGTAGTTTTACATTCCTCACAGTAGACTGCAAAATTCCAAGCTGCTCTTGACAACTTGCCAAAAAGTCAGTCTGGTTCCTTTTCCCTTTCATTTTAGGGACTGAGAGAAGTTAGTTGAATTTTGAGAGGTCCCTAGTCAACTTTCTTAAAGAGCTTGAAGTGAAACTATAAGCCATGAAATGCCTGGCCAGGAAGAAATATATTTATCAAGATCTAACAGCTGGATGTCTTGCAAGATGCTATGATCTGTTCCCAGTTTGTCGTTTGTGCATAAACATGACTTAAAGCTGAGTTGCTTTAAATTGGTTTTAGATCAGGCATTATTATTTATTCATTGCATCACAGAGATGTTCAGGTTCTCCAATTCTGGAACTTTACCTTCCTGTGCAAGAAATCACAACACAAACCAGAAAGTCTCTTTGTGATTGAAACTATCTATTGCAGCACAACTTATTTTTCCAAAGGTTATCTGAAAATCTTAGCTATTATTTCCAGAGTCCTGTGCAGAGTAATTCCAAGTTAAAATATATAACTAGTAGGAATGAAAAGCAACTCTGCCAATGTTCTAGAAGGAACAAAAAAAAATTTAGTATCTGCATGACTACCTGCATGACACAAACATACATATATGCTATGAAATGATACTTAATTCCAGGATCTACCTTACTATGTTTGCAACAACAGAAAGGTATGTACTTGCAAGCTGTATGGATATCTGCTAATTAAAGTGCTCTGCAAGAGCTTGGGAGCATTATTATTTTATTGTCAATACTTTATGTTACAAAGAAAGGGATCTGAAACACAAGGTAAGGGAAAAAAGATTCCATGCCCACTAAGACCCTTGTGATACTGCTTGAACTACAGGATCTTCTAGGTCACTACACCTTTTATGTGGTTAATAGATGGCAGACCCTTATATGATGTAGGGCTCCTTAACTACATTAGCACACATCACATGATCCTCAAATTGTGCATTGATACTACATTATGATAGTAGCCATATCCTGAAAAGAATAAACACTACACTGTGATGTTTCCTTTGGCTGCATATATACTGCATTCAGAAATTCTGATTAAGATTTATCAGTACAAGTTGCTGTTCTTGTTTACATGGGTAATTTCCTTACTTTGCTTAGCAGGTTTGAAAAACTTTTGTCTACATCTCAAAATGCCCTGTAATATATTTTCAGATCTGTCCAGGGAAACGTTTAATGAACTAGAAGTGTCAAGTATCACTCTCTTTCATATAACAGTTTAATATTCGGAATGAATATTACAGGCAAATGGATTAGCTTTCCTTGATGTTTATGAAGTTGCTGTAAAAGCAGATGGATAATCACTATAGCAACTTAGCACATCAGGAGAGAGGCATTGAAAAACATTCCATAATCAGCACCATGACCTTGACAGCCCTCACTTCCAATTGCCTAAGCAGTATTTTTCATCTCTTGTAATCAGGCAAATTTGTTGCATGCCAGTAAAGCTAGCTGGACTATCCTGAAACACTGTGCTGGAGTGAGCAAATCTAAGAAAGGTCATGCATCTCAATTCAAGATATTTTATTATGTTTTCCCCTATGGCATCTCATATATTCTTGTATTTTAAACTTAGTACAATAATAATTAAGTGGATGTTACCTATCTCAATTTTAGTAAGACACTGTCTCTCAAAATTTGTTCATAGACAAACTGAGACAAACAGGCTAGATGAGTGAACCATGAGGTGGGCTGAGAACTGCCAAGCTCAGAGGATTGTTATCAGCAGCATGACCTCCAGCTGGAGATTTGTCTGTAATGGTGTACCCCAGGGGCTGATGCTGGGGCCAGTGCTATTCAACAGCATAACTGACTCCCTGAATAATGGGACTGAACACACCTTTGTTAGGTTTGTAGATGATATAAAACTTTGGAGCAGTGGCTGATACAATACACTGCTATGCTGCCATTCAGAGGCACACTGACAGTCTGAATAAATGGGCTGAGAGAAGCCTTGTAAGGTTCAACAAAAGAAAATGCCCAGTCCTGTAACTCAGATGGAGTAGCCTGATGCAACAGCATAGGTTTGGGCCGAGTGACTGAAAAGCATCTTGGCAGAAGAGGATCTGGGTGTCCTAGTGGACAAGTTTGAACATTAGCCAGCAATTCACCCTTACTATAAAGCATATCAATGTTATCTTGCCTGTAATAGAAAATGTGTGCTCAATAAATCAAGGGAGGTTATTATCCCCATATACACAGCACTGGTGAGACACATCTGGAGTCTATGTCCAGTGCAAGGAAGATATGGATGTTCTGGTGCAAGGTAGTAAAGGGCTGCAAACATGATTAAGGCAGTGAACGTGTGCTGTATGAGGAAAGGCTGAGAGAGCTAAAACCTGATGAGGGGAGTAGTAAAAAAAAAAAACGGATCTTGACTCTTCTCAGTAGTGCTCAGTGACAGGACAAGAGAAACAATAAGCACAAAATTAATTACAAAAGTTCCACTTAAACAAAAAGAAAAAACTTAAATACTGTATTGTGTGGGTAGTTCAATGCTGAAACGACATGTTCTCCATCCTTTAAGATGTTCAAAACCCACTTGGACACAACACTGAGCAACCTGCTGCTTGTGACCCCACCCTGAGCAGTGGGGTTGGAATAGACCATTTCCAGAGGTGCCATTGAACCTCTGTGACAGATTGTATGATAAGGCATTGTGATAGGACTCCGACAGAAGGAGCTGATGTCTGATTTACTCAAATTAATTTTCCCATCTACAGCTGTCCAGAGATCTTCATGTTTCCTTTGGTAGCCTAGCCTAATACCAGTACTGCATCCTGTTCTGCTGCTTCTCTTGTGAATAGGGATCATTATGTATCTTTGTAATGGGACTAAAAATGAAAAAATATGTATCACAACATTATCAGTAAGACTTGTGGAAAGAAGAAATATAAGGAATGTGGCCCAGCTCAACTTTCCAATAGCTATTTTGTGTATACCAGCTGTTTCCAGCTCTAAAAGGAGCAGACAAGTATGTTCTTCCGTGAACCTATAGGTTGAGGACATGAACTACCCTACCTTTAACATACTAGGATTACCATTGAGAAACCTGACATGTCTCAGTGGCTTAGCTGAACTACTCTACAAGTCATTTGGGCATGTGATGACCAGTTTCCATGAAAATCTCAAAGGACTGTATTTTCTCAGAATTTCTGGTATTTATTAATATTCATCTCAGGTGAAAGTATCACATGAACAGAGCTTAGAATATTTCACAGATTAACCAGGGAATCTTGAGCATTTATTTAGTGCTCAGAGATATTAACTTACAAAGTGATGCAGGCTTGTCTCCTTACAGAAACATGGGTACTAAAGGTTCAAGTGACTCACTCAAGGTAAGAAAGGTGGCTGACAGCAGAAAATGGCAATGTCTTACTCCAGTATGATATCAACAAACAGAAGAAGTCTCTCTACTTATTTTTGTGCTTGTGCTCCAATCTGAAAACAAAAAACTCTGGTGTACATTCAAACAACATTAAAAATTAATCACTATGTCCTAATTTAAAAATCTCCGTATTAATAAGATCTTGGCTAATGTTTTTGTTTTACACTCAGTCCAACAGTGATAGATAAGATAAGAAACCCCTTTATTAAAACCAGCAACAACAATTTCTTCACGCCCCAGCTGCTCTTCAAATAAAGATATAATTTCCAACTTGTGGTACTGAGTTGACTAATGGAAACTTCCCTGGCTGAAAGTAAAGATGCACTGCTATCACTTGTTTGCACGTAGGGGATGAATTACTCTTCTTCCACAGTAGAATGAAGAGGCGCATCTTTTTTTTTTTTTCTTAAAATAAACCCATATTTTTTTAAATTCCCCACAGATAGGAAGTGAGATGAAGTCAGTTATGGCATAATTTGTCATGCTGAGGACTGGAGTATAACTCATCCTAGAACAGTGGCAGTCTTTGATGCTGTATACCATGATGTCCCTGTGATTTTCTGGAGTTAATTTTGAGTTGAAAAAGCCAATAGGGTCTAACATGCTCTTATCACAGACAGCAACCACTGTATATTCATTTTAATTATGGTTAAACAAAAAATATGTGGGAGCATTACCACCATTTAAATACAATTTTTTTTTCCTGGAAAATGAAGTAATTAAAGCAGCAGAGGCACAGGCATTGTTTTTTGTCAGAAAGATGGGAAATAAGAAACTTGGCTCCTTGAAGTAGTTGCATATTGCACATTGCCTGTGGGCAGTTGATCCTCAGGGTGCTTTATTAAATGCTGTTGAGTTCACACTGCATTGTCCAAACTTGCTCATTTGCTTAAAATGGTACAGAAACCACACACATAAAAATCACAAAATGCCTTGTATATGTGGCTTGGTTTATGTATAGCAGACATCTGAGCATCTTCCCATGGTACTGACTGTAGAAATATTTTGTTTTGAGGTAATGATTAAAAATGTGTAGACATATTGCTTTACGTAGATAAAATTAGTATATTCATGTTTATTTTGGTATTTTTCAGATCAGAAGAATACTTGCCTTGCAGCAAGCATGTGCAGCCTTCAGAAGCATAACTAAATAAAAACCTGAGTGTTCAAACTGCTTGTGACTTGGACAGGTGCACTGCTCTCTGGGTAGAAAAACTATTGGATGGATGGGTTCAGAGAGTGGTGGTAAATGGAATTAAATCCAGCTGCTGGCCATTCATGACTGATGTTCTCCAGGGTTCAGTCCTGTTTAATATCTTTACCCATGATCTGGACATGGAGATTGATTGCACCCTCAGTAAGTTTGCAGAATACACCATGTTGGATAAAACTCTCTGCAAAGAGATCTGCACAGGCTGGATTGATGGGTCAAGGCCAACTGTGTGAGACTCAACAAGGCCAAGTGCTGGGCCCTGCCCTTGGGACACAACAACGCCATGCATTCCTCCAGGAGTGTGGAAGAGTACCTGGAAAGCTCCCCGGCAGACAAGGACCCACAGGTCCTGTTGATACCTGTCTGAACATGAGCCAGCAGTGTGCCCAGGTGGCCAAGAAGGCCAATGGCATCCTAAACTGTATCAAAAGTAGTGTGGCCAGCAGGATCTGGGCAGACACTGTCTCCCTGTATTGGCACCGATGAGATCATGCCTCAATTACTGTTGTGGTGCATTGACCTTGGCTGGTTGCCAGTTGCCCACCAAGCTGCTCTATCACTCCCCCTCAGCCACTCAGGAGAAGAAAATAAGATGGAAAAAGCCTTGTAGGTCTAACTACGGCAGTTTACCAAAGCAAAAGTGAAAGGTGGAGCACAAAGTATGGAAAAGACCCAGATATTTTATTCTCTACTTCCCATCAGCAAGTGATGTCCAGCCACTTCCTGGGAAGCAGGCATTCAGCACATACAGCTGTTATTCCAAAAGACATATGTAAAAAACTAATGCTCCTCTTTCTTCCTCCGTTTTCTTGGCTTTTATATATCTGATCAGATGTCATATGATATGGAATATCCCTTCGGTTAATTTGGGTCAGCTGACATCCTTGTGTCCCTTCCCAAGATCTTGCCCACCTCCAGCCTACTGATGTTAAAATGTTGGAGAGACAGTGTTGATGCTGGGCCAGCACTCATCAGCAGTAGCCAAAACATTGATGTGTTATCACCACCTTTCTAGCTGCCAATGCAAAGCACAGCATTTTGTGAGGGCTGCTATGGGGTAATGCTGTCATTTCTTATGACCTCTCTGACAACTGTACAGAGCCACATGGATGAAAACCTTTAGAAAAATGTTATATTATCTAATGTCCTCCTGTTGATCCAGGCTGTTCTCTTTTCTTCCTATTATGCATACATTTGCAGCAGACTAACCGAACCACCTTACAGTTCAATATTAATTTTTGCTTATTAATAAAGCTTGAAAATTTTATTTCAATGGGAGATTTATTAAAAGTCTTTTGAATGAATTGAGATATAAAGATAATAAGAAAAATCACACTCCTAAATGGCCACATCAACATATTCAGCACCTTTAGAAACTTGTGAAAAAACCCTGAAAATTTATTTCCCTTTTATTGTTTGTATAATAATATTAAAAAACTTAATTTGCTGTCTCGTGGTTACATATTTTAGTCACTAACAGAGCAGCAATTGCAGGTTAGAAAAGCCAAGATACTGAATGCTAGCAACCACAAGACTGGAACTAGTGCCCTAGGTCTAATCAGTGCTTGCCCACTCTTGGGATAAATATAGCAGGTTGTTTCTTCCCTTCTCCCGTGAAGAACGAGACGACCTGCAATTTCTGCTGGCTGCTGTGAATCTGGTTTGCTGGAGCTTTGGTGGCTGAAAATGAGCTAGCAGCAGGTGGCAGCAGTTTGTCGCAGTTTCAGCTTCCTCTGGGTTCACAGGCAGCAATTTCTGGCCACATAAACGGCTTTTTGCCTCCTGGATTTGTTCTGTATTTCTGCAGAAAATTTTCTACTAGACTTCAAAGTTTGGTTCTGGGTGACTCCTTCAATGCCAGGTATGCCCAGTGCCTGGCACTGAATTGCATACTGCTGGTTTCATTGGAAAACTGCCTTCATGGATGCAGAGAACAGTGATGTTCTAGGAAACTTGGGTACAATAAAGAAAAAAGAGGCATATAATTTTCTGTCAGGCTCTTGAGTACTACAAGAGCACCCTGAATTATGTGTAATGATCAGAATGACTTATGCAGACCTCTAAAGCAAGACAATAAACACTTAAATATTCCCTATGAAATGAACCTATTAATTGCAGTGCTTAAGATGTAGCATTTTCCTACTACGGAATGCATGCCAGTAATGTATATTTTTGTTTATTTCCAATTAACATGCATGGTTTCTTCCTTCTTAACTTGCATTTTATAACACAAGCAGTGTCTCAAGGATATGTAAGCTAATTGTTTTGCACCGAAATGGTTGTGTTTTTCATCTGTTAGCTACA
>NW_008661104.1:78140-100571 GCF_000695815.1 Acanthisitta chloris
CAAAAAGAATGATGGTAGTTCAATGAGCACTAAGCTGTGGACTAATGGAATGATGCATGGTACAATGTAAGAACAAGGGGAAACAACAAGAGGAATTCCACATTTGCAAGCAAGCTGAGCTTTGTGAAACCTCTAAAGATAAATCCAGTAGGGTAAGGAGCGATTATGCACTTGCTGCAACTTCTGCTTCTTTAATAGAACAAGCTGATTCTGAGAACCTTAGTAAAAGCTTCTGTTTTCATGTCCTTACTAGGGGGAAAAAAGGAGGCAAAAGTCTTCTATACATACACATTATGATATTATGTAGAACAGCAGAATAAGTAAAACTACACACTTTCTAGCTAGTATTAATTTTTATAATTTAATCCACAGCATACAAACAGCTCAACTCAGGAAAATGGATTCTGGGACTGCATATGTAATATCAGTTTATTTTCACATGTTGATAGTAAACAATGCCACCCTTTTGTGCTTGGAATGGACATTTTGGAAGCTATATGCGTTATTTAAACACAGCAACTTCTCATAGTCACTTTGAACAAGTGAATTGGGATACACTTCCTAAAAGGATTTTTAGTGAAAGGCAACATGCATTGCTAAATAGGGGACCACTCCACTACTAAACCGATACTTCATTCCTGTTTATTAGAGTGATTTCCAGCATGACTTTTCTCACATTGGTTCAGATCTCTTGATTTCTGTTTCCTCTGTCCATGTAAACAAGGATTTGTACCTCCTGTTCAAAGCACTCAAACTGACAGAGAGCAAATGATGCCTGATATGCAAGTAAAAATGAAATTCTGGTGGTACAAAACAGAAATAGCCCCTTGAAGGGTTAGATTTTACTTTGTTTTAATCCTGGAACATCAAGGGATCAAAGGAGGCAAAGGATTGCAGCAGCCCACATGCAGTGAAATTCATCAGGATAGTGAGGCACCACTTTCCCTTTTTTCTGACCTCCCTTATGTCTCATGCAGCTCAGGCACAACAGGAGATAGGCTACTGCCATGGTGGAAATTTGAAGATAATGGGAAACATCTTTGTAGAAGAGAGTGTGCAGGCTTGCTCATTGCACAGGATATGGAAAGGTGGTACCATGAAGTTTCTGCTCCCTAGTTTTAATTTGTTATCTAGGAGTCAAGATGACAATGTCTGGACCAATTAGTCTGGTTGTGCCTGAATCTGCATAGAAGCATAGAATCATAGAATACCTTGAGTTGGAAAGGACTCACAAGGATCATTGCGTTCAACTCCTGGCTTGCTGTATTTAGCTGCATTTGTCCCAGGCAAACATTTTTTTTTTGGAGTTTGAACTCCATTATTTACATCCTTGCATCTCTAGAAAATTTGTTGAATGTTCCTCCCACCACAAAATCTACTAGTCAGCAAAATGTTGAAATTATTTTATACAGCTATATAAAATAGCTACCTTATTTCAGGCATTCACAGGATACTTCTTACATGAGATTCTGATAGCTCTCGGAAAAGTGTGAGCAGACAGTTGTAATGCAGTGCACATGAACTAGATCATAGGAGTATTAATACATCCATAAGTGTATCTATTAATGCCCATCAGCTGTCAAGCTACACATTCTCTCTTGTGTATCTCCCTCACTTTACATCAACATGCTAAAACCATCATATTGACAGCTCAGATTAATTAAAATCAGAATTAAGAACCAGAGAACACCAAATTTATTCTATAAAGAATATTCTTAAGAATAAACATAAATAAATTAGAAACAATGACTGACACTTATTAAAAAAGTGTTACATGAGACTAGGAAATAAATCCAGCTACAAAATAAGTCCAGTTAATATTAAGAGTATCACACCTATATACACAGAGCATAAATATTTTGCCTAGCTGACCACTGTTTCTATCACTCTTATTTCCTTTACTACAATTTATACATGGGAAGAGTTGTTTTATTTCAGGCTTCTGGGCATTTTTGAAGCGCCAATATTACTATACACAAACTTTAATTTAGAATATAGTGTAGAGAATCTTAGCAGGAGAGAAGAATGGGTAGATCCTGGGAAATGCTCTCTGTGCAGGTTTGGACAGTCTTTATAGTTTGACTTCAGTTTTGGTGCAGGGAATTATCTGAAGACCATCTTAAAACTTCACAGTATTAGCAACTCTTCATTCATATGAATTTGTGTCTTCCTAAGAGATTGTGCTTTACCTTCATGTTAGTGTAGGAATGGGAGAGCAGCTGTACATCTGATTAAAATGTTGTCCCTTACAGAATCACAGAACATTGTGAGTTGGAAGGGACTCACAAGGGTCATTGACTCCAGATTTTGGCTCTGCACAGAACATCTCTGAGAGCCACACCATACACCCGAGAGCATTGTCCAAATCCTTCTTGAACTCTGTCAGGCTTGGTGCTGTGACTGCTTGCCTGGAGAGCCTGTTCCAGTGCCCAACCACCCTCTGGGTGAAAATCCTTTTTCTAATATGCATCCTGAACCTCCTCTGACACAACTTCGGGCCATTCCTTTGGGTTCTATCACTGATCATATGAGGAAAAAGATCAGAGCCTGCCCCTCTGCTTCCCCTCATGAGATCAGTGATCATATGAGAAAAAAGATCATAGCCTGCCCCTCTGCTTCCCCTCATGAGGAAGTGGTATGCTGTGATGAGGTCTCCCCTCAGTCTCCTCCAGGCTGAACAGGGCTGTGAAAAGTGTTCTCTAAGAGTCTGCATAAGACCCTTCAGTGCCCTGAGTTACAAGTAGAGAAGATTACTTGAAATTTTTTCAGGAAACTTTCATCTTTTTGCTAACTACTGGAGAACTCCCACACATGCGTTTGCTGCCTTTTTTCACTGGTGGGGTGTTGACTACTTTTAGGGATGAGTTAATCTAGTCCCTACAGTATCTGCCATGATCCAGCATCTATAGAGAGATGAATTTGAGCTACCATAGCTGCTGTTTTGACACATGCACATTCGTTCTCCACTTTCTATTCTAACTATCTATTTATTATGAGTGGTTCAATCACTTTATTGTCCTTCCATTGTTAGGCAGACTTGCATTTGACAGGTAAAGAAGAAAGTACCAGCTGAGCTGAACATGCTCTTTGTGACCCATGAAGAAAGAGATTGGTAGCAACAGGCATGTCAGGAGTAGATTTTATTAGGTAGCTCAGAAGCTTGTTAAAGTTTTAATAATTTTTAATGTTTGACTGAACTGGTCCAACCATTCTTTGCACAACCCTGAATCAATGGGAGCAAGAGCAAGTTCCTGTGTCAGAGCTGTTCTTTTTACAGCCTGAATTTGCAGGAGAGATGAAGAGATAACAAGCAAATTCCAGGACAACATGTATCTTCCCAAGTCTGAAAGAATTACATTCTGCAGAAAGGAGGACAATTGGCAATTAGTAAAGGTTGCTTTGGGACACTTGTCTTGAACATAATGTGTCCAGCTTAATTTGAATTGTCTTAAGTACTATTCTCCTGGCTGTTATTAAATCTTAAATTTGCTTTAATTAGCCTTTATTTAAAAAACAATGCAAACATTAATGTTTTTTAGTATCAGTGGCTTTTTAATTACAGTATGGAATACTTTGCTGAATTTGAGAAGAGGAAGTCTTTTTTATTAAAGTTGGACTTGAAGCACATTAAACTGAATGTGTATATTTACATCAAGCCTGTAGGGATTTAAGCTTCTTCTTCAACACACGTGGTTACAGTAAAACTAGATCCTAAATAGATTATTGAGCTGCAAGAGTTATTTGTGTGAAGTGGGCTCTGAAAACACTGCAAACTGAGTAACTGAAATAGCAATAAACCAAATAAACTTGACTTGTTCGCTGGCAGTTCAGGGAGATGCAAAGTTCTCAGCAGTACAGGTCATAGCCCTGTGAGATCTCAGACAGAAGCCACACTGGTGTGATGAGAGAAAAAAAAAAGCCATTGCTAAAAGCATACCTGACACTTAGAGCCAAATGATGAAATGCCTTTGAAGTACTGACATTTAAAGCAACCATCATCTCAGTTGAGAATTAGTTTATTCTGTAGTCCTCTGACTTCCTTAGCCTTCCTACTCTATAACCCAACTGTCATGCAGCTGACAACAGGCCCATTAACTCTGCCAAATTATGGCTTTCCTATTTTCAAACACAGTAGTATTCAGCTTTTGCTATCAACAGCTGAGTGTCAACTTTCAGCAGCAGCTTTAAGTCCCTCAGCTCAGTACCCAGTTAAACACATCACTATTTTTCACTGCACTCCCTATTCCTTGCCCCTAAACCTAACCAAATGTTTTTTCAGTGATCTTTTATGTGCATGTTAGTAAAACATTCCCTGTTCAGGCAAGTATTAACACAAATGTATGTTTAGGCCATATGAGAATTCCTCAAACCAATTTAGCGCATGCAACTGCCAGAATCAGGACCAATCCATGGGAATTGTTGTGCTTTTAAGTTTACTGCCTCATACTTGGTTTAAATTCTCTCTTGTTTTCAACCTTATTTCAAAGAATTTGTGCCATGTTACTTTCCAGTGCATTGTGATATGTTTAACAGATTCCTACCTCTCTGGTTTGAAGATGCATGCACGTTACTGCTCTGAAGATGGAGCTAAAGATTTTTGCAAAGTTAGAAGGAACTAAACACAAATAAAAAGAACAGATAAAAAGTTTTTGGATTTTCTTTCTCCTTGTAAAGGACTGATAAATAAGCCATATTTTCCTGTCTGCAGCTTATAGAGTTGGACATCTGTAGCTCATTAGTTTACAACTGTCATTCAAACCAATTAATTGAAAGAATTAGGTGCTTTCCAAAAGAAGGACAGATCAAAAATAACTTCACTTTTTAAAGATTTCTTTTAGAAGTCTTTCTGCCATTATTATCTGCTAAGCTCAGCCTAGCATATTATTCCAAAACTATAATCTTTCCTTTTCCCCTCTTCTTTCTCCTTTGCATCATCTACAGCTTGGTTGGTATGTCAGAAATGTCCAAGTTTCATTCCTACCCAAAGTTTTCATTTTTGGAGAGGGATGTTTTAGCCCCCAGACTTATGAAAAGGCCCCTTGGATACTCTGTTTATCACCATACAGTGACCCACTACTTCACTATTGAATCTTCTACATGGTAGTTCTATGTCTGACTAAAGTTATTTTAAATATTATTTCCATGCTTAATGCTCTGAATTTCAAGGAGATTTTTCAGCATTTTAGGTCTCCTAACAGTTTTCATTCTCAAAGATTATTGTCAAGTATCTTGCTTTTATTTGTTTGCATGACTTGATTAAACCTCAGGGGAAATGTGTGGCTGCACAGGGTCTGCCTTTCTAAGTTGGTTGGAGAACTCGACAGCATCTTTAGCTGAGTTAAGAAACCATCTGTATTAAGCATACACTGAGAGTGCTGTCTAGAACTTCATGTTCCCAAGATTCTAAGTTTTGACAGATAGTAGGAATTCAGAATCACACTGTTAATCAAGTCACACCCATGTTAAACCTTAAGTGTTCAGATCTACTTTACAATTTCAAGCCTATCAATGCCACTCAAAGGCATTCCAAATGTAAAAATGTAATCTTAGCTAGATCTTACATGCTCAGCCCTGAAAACCACACACAACTACTGTCTTTGGACCACCTGGAAAGAGCTACAGGAACTCCTCAGAGTCTTGGTGTTTATAGCATCCCTTTCCTGCTCACTACTGTTTCTGTGATGGCTTCTAGAAATTCTAGCATCATCATAAGTTTAGTAGCATTTTCTGCTTCCTAAATCTTTCTTTCCTTGTTATGAGGAATTATATTTGATCTGTTTTATGGTTATAGATCTCAGAGAATGAAATACTCCCTGAAGTTGTCAGCTTGTTTATTAAAAAATCATTTCTCAGTACATCCTTGACCAGTGGCAGATGGGAAGGCCACAAAAATCATGCTTTCCCAAATCAGTTTGCCCTCCAAGAGACACTGTTGCATAAAAGTCCGTTGTTTTCTTTGCAGACTATAGGGCTAAAGCCTTACATTATAAAGTATTTGTTAAAAACACCTACAGGTAAAAAAAGGTATCAGGACTATGTTTTTAAAACAATTTAGATTTTCATTAATAGGGCTGAGCCCATTTATCAAAAATACCTTTTTAAATGCTTCACATAATAAAGGTAGTTTATGAAAGAGTTTTCTCCACTTCCTGGGTCCAGTGGGACAGAGCAGAGAGAAGGAATATCAGGTTAAAGAGGCCTCATGACAATATTAACTTGCAATCCAATTTAAGATAACTGCAGGAAAGTATCAACTTTTGGACTCCAGTTGTCCCAAAAGGCTGCACTTTGACAACTTCATCTCCATGAACTCCTGGGGAAAGGAGGGATTTTCTATCAATTTTAAAGGTCTGTGACTGCTTACAATAGCCAAATGTTGTGAGCACTGGGATGTGGTTTAAACATTCTTGATAAGCTGTATTGCAAAGTATGAAACAGAAGGATACTTGTTGCTAAAATGTCAAACATAAATACCACTAGGCTACCTCAGGATAAAGCTTTTCATAGAGAAAACTGCCAGGATTATCTGGGTCTTGAAGGAAGTCCAGTGTTATTTATAGTCTCTCAGAGATGAAATATTTATGTCCTGTGAAAAGGTATTGAAAAACTAGTTGCCTTCACTATTTGTTAAAAATTAAATATAGACCCTTACTATTTCTTGACTTCATCTCCAATATGTTGCCATGATTTTGCCTGTTAGATGAAAGAATACCTCAGTGTCAGATTTGGAGACATAAGGTCATTCTGTTCTTTCTTCTGCCTGAGGAATTTCCAAACTCACTCACACTAGTGCATCAGCAGCTTCAGCAGAACAGACTGGAATCATTTATGTTGGAAAAATAATTTAGATTGGAAAAGACCTATAAGATTGAGTTCAGCGATAAACCTAACACCTCCAAGTCCATCACTAAACCATGTCCCCAAATGCCACATCTGTACATGTTTTAAATACCTGCAGGGATGGTGACTTGTCCACTTCCCTGGACAGCTTGTTCCAATGCTCTGACCCTTTAAATGTTGAAATTTTTTCTAATATCCAATCTAAATTGGATTAATGGGCTGAGGACAATTGCATGAGGTTCAGTAAAAGCAAAGTGCTGGTCCTGCACTTGGGTTACAACAACCCCATGCAGCGCTACAGGCTGGGGCAGGAGTGGCTCGAGTTGTTTGCCAGAAAGGGTCTTGGGAGTGCTGCTTGACAGTGGCTCAATATGAGCCAAGAGTGTGCCCAGGTGGCCAAGAAGGCCAATGGCATCTTGGCCTGTATCAAGAATTGTGTGTCCAGCAGGACTAGGGAAGTGATCATCCCCCTGTACTCAGCATTGGTGAGGCCACAGCTTGAGTGCTGTGTTCAGTTTTGGGCCCCTCACTTTAAAAAGAACATTGAGGCCCTGGAGTGGGTCCAGCAAATGACAATGAGGCTCATAAAGGGCCTAGAACATGTCACATGAGAAACAGCTGAGGGAGTTGGATTTGTTTAGCCTTGAGAAGAGGCAGCTCAGGAGTGACCTAATTGCTCTGTATAAATACCTGAAAGGGGATTGTAGAGAGGTAGGGGATGGTTCTCTTCTGTCATGTCTGCCATGAGAGGACTAGAGAGAATAGCCATAAACTGAGACAGGGGAGATTCAGATTAGATGTTAGGATAAATTTTTTCACTCTTAGGGTGTTCAGGCACTGGAATAGGTTGCTCAAGAATGTGGTGGAATCACCATCCCCAGGTGTGTTTAAGAGACACTGGATCTGGTGCTGGAAGATATGGTTTAGGGTTTAGGTGTTGTAGTGGATTGACAGATTAATAGTTCTATGATTCCAAACTTCCCTGGAGCAAATTTGGGTCA
Organism: Acanthisitta chloris; assembly: GCF_000695815.1. Classification (NCBI taxonomy): domain Eukaryota; kingdom Metazoa; phylum Chordata; class Aves; order Passeriformes; family Acanthisittidae; genus Acanthisitta; species Acanthisitta chloris. Next base: position 85,982 of record NW_008661104.1, read on the forward strand.
TTTCTTCTTTTCCTATCACTTTCTACTTGAGAAAAGACACCGACACCTTTTATCCCAGCTCCCAACCATTGAAAGGATGGATCACACTACTATCCAATTACACTTTGCACCTAACATCTCCAGTGCAAAAATGTCAAGTGCCTCACACAGATTTTGCAGAAGTCCTGGTTCTTGATAGAAGTGTTCCCTTACGATTGCTCATAACGTTTATAACCAGTTTGAACCTGTGTTTATTATATATGCCTCTCTTAACATTTGCAAGCAGGAAAAATTAATGTACAGAACTACCTCAGCCTTGCAACAATCACAGCACTGGAGTACAAACAAATTTTATAGTACAATCCAGCCACTATGCCTGTGTATCTTTTTCAACTTGGAGACTGAATGGCATTTTTGTTGAATGTGGATTTTTCAACAGCCAAAGGCTAATATTTTTATAAATCATTCTTTTTTCACGGAACATATCACATTATTTTTGTGGGTTCAACTCATGCATATTCCTGGCTCTCACTGTAACTGCTCTATTTCCCATATGAAAGGGGATCCTGACATGTAACTTGTAAGGTTCTTTAGCTTTCAAGAGCGATATGATGCTACTCTTGCCTCTATGTCTGCCTGTTCACAGTGTGACCATATAGCATTTTGTTCTTTGGGGAGAACTACTTAAGTTGTACCATCCTAAGATGAGTTGATAATTTTAGAAACTTCCAGTGCTGAAAGTTTTAGACCACTTCACTTGCTATGGTTTTGATGTTGATCCTTGAGTAGAGAGATGATAGCAAAGACAGAGAAAAGCAGCAGATAACTATTATTGTGTTCCTAGCAATCTAAGAAACTTGCCAAAAAATTTACCAGCTCTTCATCATTTGTGAAGTATTTTCTCTGGTAACCATGAGGTTTCCCCATATATCTTCTCTTGTCCCTTTTCTCCCAATAAATTTTCTATTCTGCTCCATGAGGAGACACTGTTCAGCAAGAAGCTGTGCTTAGTAAAGGAGTTGTGCATGTCTTACAATGCACGTGTTTTCAGCAGCCTCCTCCCTAGACTTAGCAGCTGTGAATGATACAGAGAATTGAAAGTTGCCTGCACATATGGGTATGATATAAAAGATTTCCTGTAAAGGGAACAAAATAAAACATAAAGCTGAATTTCCAGATGCTACTTTTAGATGAGATGGTTGCAAGCACATACGAAGTCGATATAGTAATTAACTGTACCAACACAGGAACAACAATAATAGTGCAAAGGATGCTACTGTTAAAATCAGCTAAAGGTTAAGAAGGCAATGATTAAGCATTGAGAATCAGAACTACTCTGCAGATAGTCTGTATTCAAGATAGTATCATTTTTAGTTTCTTTTTTTAAAAGAACAAAAGCAGAGAGAAGCAAGGCAGAACTGCTGAGAATTACTTTGGCTTTGCTTTTAGAAAAATAAGAAGTCAATGCATGAAATTATAATAGCATACTCTACTATTTAAAACAAATAAACTGATTTCTGCTCATCACTTGCTGAAGCACTTGCGAAAATATCTACAGAGAAGTCTCAAAGCCTGGGAAATGCAATTGAAAACAAGTGCATCAATGATATGCTTGTGTGGGAGACACCAGTAACATTTGACACAGAGAAAGAAATTATAGTGCTCATTTCTGGAAATGTTTTTCCTGTAGTGACAGAGCTGATTTTCTACAAAGAATAACTACGAATTCCATTTATGCAGTAGGAAGAATGGCCCCAATATTGCATATCTCTATTTTTTCAGCTTAGCTATCGTTTGTGGATATATTGACTCCTATGAGTTATATTTTTGCTTCCTGGCTGGTTTTATTATCTCAGATTAAATGTCTTTGGTCACTACAGGATAGAAAGGAAAACAATGAGGGTCAATTTCTATGAATCTAGTTGCTTTAACAGTAAAAGCAGAATGAACAAGAACAGGAACAGAAGTCCATCCTGGAGATGTATTTGCTTAGGGAAATTAGAACACATTGAAATTAAGATTTTGGTTGAAATGAAAAGTATTTTATCTTTCCCATCTGATAGTTTTTTACAGGTGTAAGGGAGAGGTCTGTGCCACTAGCTGTGATAGTCCCTTCACTGGTGGAAGGTGCCAGAGACATTTTGAATAGGTATTACTTAGTTTCTGTACACAAACCTAATTCTGGACTTTCACATCACAAGTTTTCTTTTACTTACAAGTAAGCATTCAGAGCATAAGTAAGAGAGAGTGTTCTATAAAGTTATAACATTTGAATTTCTCCTGGTTAATATGTATTGTCATTCTCTTTTGCTTATTGTTTTCACACTCTGTAATAATGGAAAGAGCTGTCATAGAAGAACTGTAGGAAACTAATTGGGAATCACTCAGAGTTTGATTAATTAAGTGTAATTTGCTTTTTGGCATTTTTGAAAGAAACAAATGCTTTCCTGCAAAAGTAAAGTTGCTGAGTTTCATTTTATCACAGTTGAGCTGTGTTCTTCTGAATATAAATGTTTCGATTCCCTCATATTTATCTAGCATAAAGTCACAATAAACTCTGCATAATCTCCGAGCCACATGCACTACTACATTATATCAATTTAATGCTGGTATAACTCAGTGAAATAAAGAGAAAAAAATCCACTGACTTAAACACGCATTACTAGTTATATACTGGTAAATTAATCCTATAATATAATCCCCATATATTTTGAGCCTGATACATGAAAAAGATGTGTTGAATAAAGAATTTGATATAATTTGACATTATTTTACAGGTTTTAAGTATAAAAATATGCTAAATTCTGTACTTCCATTTAATAGGTTCACAAACTTGAAGAGCATACATCTAAGAGACAAAGTACCAAATGCCATTTGAAATATATATCCTAAAAAATGAGCTAAATTTATGTTATCATTATTTTACTGTGGTTAATGTAGAGCCTGGCCAAAACTCCTTTCAGGGATTGTTGATTCTATTTGCTCAAACTGGTTTTGGATGAAGCACAAAGCAGACAAGCTACTGGAGTTGAAGAAAGAATAGGATGTGATATCTTTGCTCCAGTAAAGTTCTTTTCCAGTTTCAGAAGTGAATTCTTCCTGAGATTGTATCTTATGGTCACAAAACAACTATGGTAATATTAATAGATGCTTTTTTCTTCTCCAGCTACCTCACTACCGTTTGCTTTATGGTTGATTTATTTTTATTTAAGTCATGATTCAAATACCTGCAAATTACATGGTTTTGTATATTCAGCATTTCTTGCTTTACCAGTCAACCACACATGGGTGTCCAAGGATGTTAAGACTGTAATTAACACTAGACTTGTGCACTAACAGTGAATGTTCAAAATGTGTACAAGGAAAAGTTTGTGAACTGATGTGTTTTAATTTCTTAAGAGAAGTGAAAATTGATATTACTGGGACTTTTCAAACTCATTCAACACAGGGTTGTGTTGCCTCATATTAAAGTAAATGCACTTAAAAGAAATGCATGTATTAGACATTTGTAAATGTAACTGATACTTTAAGAGTGGATTTCTTTTGATTTGTAACATATGTGTAAGGAGAAAATGCACATACACAAATTTGACCTGACTTAAAAAAAGGAGAATTTCATTAAAGTTAGTATTTTGATTGTTAAAAACTGAAAGTGTAGATGATAAAGACCAAGGAATAGCAGATATAAATATAAAGCAGATATAAATATAAATATAAATATATAAAGGCAGACAGAAGAGTAACAGATGAAACAGCTGACTAAGAAACTGGCCAGCCCACCTGGTGTTGCATATGCCTCATTTTTCAGGTGCTGCAATTAAACTGCTTATAGAAGTCTGCTTCTCAGATGTCAAATCTTTCCTAAGAAGGGAAAAAAGAAACAGAAGAAATATGTAGAATCACAAGTCTTTCATGGTTACAGAAACATCTGTGCCTGTGTCATCAATTTACCACCACAAGGCAGACACTTAAAAATTGAAACCTTAGAAAAACAGCCTCCTCTCTGCCTGCTGCTAGAAGTTACCGGGGGAATAAGCAGGGATGAAAGTCTATGTGGTATCAGCTGCTCTACAGTACCTGCTTGTATGTATGCTCTTGTGACACACAGCAAGCACTCTAACAGTCAAGGGTAAGCAACAAAGGAGAGATCAGTCGACCTACTCGCAGTGTTTGGTGCTATTCAGTATCAGCAAGGGTAGCAAAACCTATTTCTACCTTGAAAATGAAGAAAAACTACAACTGAAACATCACAAGTTCTTTGCTTTGAAGCAGATTTACACTTGACATTAGTCTACTGAACAGGGTTGTTTGGGTTTGGGGGTTTTGTTGTTTTTTTTCTTCATTGAAATACACAGTCTTGGAGATACAGTCTTGGTTTAGAGATGTAGTTGCATTATTTTATTATTTGATACATCATAAGCAAGCCTCTCTCCCATTCAACACATTTTTCAGAATATTACTGGATTTAGTCTACTTTCCTATGGGTAAACTTCAGGAACACTGTAACTCAGAGAGAAAGCAAATACAAGAATATCAGAAAGCAAAAGCTCTGATGTTTATTATTGTCTTTTCTAAAGTAAACCATGATCCAAATATGGGTACATCACACATGTGACAAAATCTGTAATGTGAAAGTGAAATTACACAAGAGCAAATCATTCCTGTTAAAATCATAGAACACTATACATCAGAGGCATTTAATTCAGATTGCTATAGCTTGTCAGAGGAATCAAAAATCGTTCTGAGAACTCTCTTCAGAAAAAAATAAATGTCATGATCACTGAGTTATAAAAACAAGTGTATTTCTTCAGAATTATACAACAAAACCCACACTGATTATTTCTTTCTTTGGAAAATAGAGATGGAGACTATAGTATGTACCCCTTCATCCTTGTTAAACCTGACAATTACTGTCACTGGCTCATATACTGATCTTCTCCTTTTTTCAGCCTTACATTTTTCAGCTTTTTGATGCTCTGCTCAGACAGCTACATTTTAATAATGCTTTGGTATGTGTGTGTTGAATTTTAAGCAGTATTGCTATTCATGAGAAATGGATAGGGAGAGGAATCTTCCCAGACAGAGGAGTGCCAGAGAAGATCAAATCTCTAATATTTTATCTTCATCTGTGGACTGTGCTCAAGGTTATGCCCTTTTCTTTAAAAAAAGGCAATGCTAAACACACAGGTGCTCTCTTAGAACAGGAGGCAAAGAGGAGTACTGTCCTCTCTTTCACAGTCCATACTTGGTGTTATAAGATTTCTACTTAAATTGTTCTCTCAGTCTGGAGCTAACAGTTTGTGGATGGCCTTTGCCTGTCATCATTTTCCCATCACCTGTTATTAGTCAGCCAGTTATCTACATTAGGTGGGAATTGGCTTTCTCAGTTAGAGCTTTCTTAACTCTCTTTGAATATTTCTTTCATCTCCCCTCCACCAAACCTCCTTCTCTCAAAAAGCAATAGGAACATACATGCTAAAAAGGGTCGTGTGCAAGAATAAAGTCAGTGTTCCCTCAATAACAGTTGCTCAGTGCTCTATCAAGGTAAGGTAATTGGCCAAAATGCCATCATAGCCTCTATAAGGTTTACCAGGTCTACCTGCTTTTATGCTGCTGTTGTGTCACCACCTGCTAATGTTGTCATGCCACAGAATGCGTCTTGTTCTGCAATCACTGCAGAAGCAGCACAGTGATAAGCAACTGCCATTGCTTCTGCTCTTTAGCCATTACTTGTTCCTCTATGGCAATTCCTAGTGTCTAGAATATCTCCTGAATGTGCTGATCTACCTGTTAAGTTTCACAGCAAAAAGGAAAGTTTCACAGCCTGTTCTTGCTATCCTCCTTTTACTTCTTCTCAGAGTCATGATCTGGCAGCACCCTACCGGTTCCTTATTGATGATAAATCCCATCAGGGCACTTCTCTGCCCTGCAGCTACCATCCCTTTACCATGAGACAGCCTGTCCTCTCAGCTGTTGGCCATCTGTCAGGTAGCTGCAAGCAGTAGCACTGTGGCTCAAAGATTAATGTCTGTTATGGGTTGAAACAATGCTATTGTGAGATTGTTCACTGTTTTGTCCCAAGAATTTTCTTTTTCCTGTTTAAGAATGGGAGATGTGTCCTTTCAGAAGGGCACAAACACTGCTTTATTTTGTGGCTGGAGACACTGAATGTACCAGTGGTCACTCAAAACTACAGACCACAAAAAAATTAATGCTACTAGTTGCTAGAGACAGTGTATAGGCTGACTTTGAAACAATTCAGCGCAGTATGTTACTGCAAATGCTGCCTACTTGATAAAATATATATCACTTCCTTAAAGACAAAATGAATAGCTTAACAAACCCATCATCTTTTCTTTAGTTTCCTGAATTGGAAGCATTTAACTGTGCTCTGTAACTTTAATTTAAAGTAGTCTGTGGGGGGCTGCTTCACTTAGGTTGCATTGGATTGCTCTCATTCTTCAAACTGCTGAGTTCTCTGGTCACTTTTCTTGTAATTTTAGAAATCACTTTTAATCTGTTTTGAGTTTTGAATGTCCAATCCCTGAGGTCTGGTGTCTCTTCCCAGAGAAATTCACCAATTTTCCTTGTGTTTTTTAAGTCTGACCTGAATATCAACATCAGGGTTTACTGGGTTTGCATCTACATTGCTGTCATACTTTCATTATCAACAGCAGTTAAGATTTCATTTGCTCTATTGTTTGTTGCTGATGGAGCAATTGGTTTCATATTCTGGCAAATTAATATCACTACTTTCTGTACCCCAACACAGTTATACTTCAGGCAGCTTGTTTGTCTTCCCTTCCTAAATCAGCCTCTGAGTGGGGTCATAAGCATGGGAAAATTTGAATGGTTTCCATGTTCTCTGTAGGGATAGAAGAATTGCAAATGTTAGTTGAAACGAATAATTGCGTTCTGAATTTTTCCACCGGTGGGTTGTTTTTTTCTTCCTTCTCCTTGATCTTCAGCTGTCTGAAGCAATTCCATCACAGTAAGGAGATACACAATTGCAAGAGCCTGTCTTGCTAGGAATCCAAAAGAGCCAGCTTTCAATCTCCTTCATTTTTTCCTCCTGTTTGGTAGTACTTCTTACAAGCCCTGTTAACGATCCTGGAAAAATTGCCAAGTTTTTCCTCCCATTTAAGGATGAGGCTTTCCTTCCCTGAAACCTTTTTATTAAATCAAGTTTTCACTTGTTACAGAAGCTAAATCAGCCTGAATGTTGTGCTTTGTAACTGATTCTTCTGTACAGTTTGCTCTGAGGAAGCTCAAATGATCCTTAGAGGAAGAGCTCTAATTTTCATGCTTTCATAATGAATGTATCTTGCTACTAATAACAATGTAAACATACATTGAAAGTGACTATTAAAATGATCATTTGAGAGTGTGAAGTGTGTTAGTAGTGGTGTCTTTGCAGAAAGAGAGTTAAATCCCTGTGTTTACTCATTTCTTACCTGTACTTAAACTGCTAAGTGATGTCGAATTTGACATGGGTTTTGTGGAATCAGTCTGGAACTGTGCAGACCTACTGGATTGATTTTAGTAGGTTAAAAACTATATAGCCATTAGAAGGCACTACTATTCTTTTCTATTACCCTGTGGTCAACAGGGATTAGACACAATGAGAAGAAAAAAGGCTCTATCTGCAAGACTCTTTCACTTAACATGTGTTATAAACTTGTGTCAGCTTCTAGTACTGGCTGATATGCCTGTAACTCTCACATGTACCATGACAAAATCTGGATGAAATCTAGCGAATTTAGTGTCTGCTTGTTTTGGGGTATCCAGATGATACAGTGCAGGGCACGCAACAATATTGTATCAAACAGGTATTTGTCTAAATTCAGCTAAGAAGATGCCTTTCAGTGGTTCCCCACCCCTGCTAAGGAAGACGTCAGTACTAACATGTAGGATACTTTCCACCAGTCATCAATATCAGGAATGACTTGAAAATGTTCTTAGCCCTTTATGTAAGATCCCAAATTTAATTTGATAATGAAAAATGTTAAAATCTTCTTTATCAAACTTGACTCAAAGAAGCAGGAACCTTATCTTTCTAAATTCAGTCACACAGAAAAATTACAGCATGTGTCCTCTTGTAGTTGTCACATTCCAAGCATAAGTTTCATGCGGGGTTCTGGATCTTGCTTTCCCTGTAGTGGAATATTTGAATGACTGGAAAGTACTTTACCTGAATCAGATCCTTGAATTTAAGTAATAGCTGTTAAATCTACATGTGGCCACTGGTATTTGGCAGTCTTTTCACATGACTCTCAGGTGGCCAGAAATGTAAGGCTCCCCTGGGTGTATATACTCACACTGTGAAATAGTATGGACAGATTTTTAACTGTGCCTACACTGTGAAAAGCAAATGGACTAGCAAGCGGCTTGCTATATAAAGTCAAAGTTATATGATTTCATACTAAATATTATCTAAGATAAATAGATGTTACTACAAAAAAGCTCTGGAAACAATGTGTTCTCTCTAAAGTGTTGAGTTAGACTATTAGGTTTGCACTAATTCTTTTTATAAAAACTTTTCTCCATTAGAGATATGTTCAAGGAACCAAAGTATGTGATCTGTTGGCTGCACTTAAGCAATGCAAGCACCCACCCTCTGACACTGGTGAAAGTTTTCTTAAAATGCCTGTTACCATCCTCTTTTTATCTCACTTGGATAGTCACTTTATTATGCAATGATTTCATCCTCACTTTCACAATCTTCACCTGCAACGGAAGGAGGGTGTTTTTAAAATAAATTGAATGTCTTCAGGAGACAGAATAAAAAAAGTTTGAGGGTGTGGAGATACAAAGCTGCTGGGTAAGTCCCCCAACCTGCCATCCGCAGTTGACCTTTGTTAGATCCTTCCAGCCACTTGTGCAAAACAGTGGTTTCTCTGTGCTTGTGGCTGATTTTCAATCAGTCCTATAGGATTTTATTCTTGAAGTGAATCAATACAGAGAGTTATTTTCAAGAGGCCCAAGACATCTACACTCTATTTGCATTTAGAACATTATTTCAGCTTCTTTCCCACAGAGCAAATACACCAGCAGCAAGAACACATCTTTTCGTATCTGTACAGGGAAAAGGACACGTTTGCACTTTTGGCAAAGACATAAAGATATTGTTGGCTTATCTATTTGAAGATTTTTTTTATCTGTCTGAAAAAAATGCAGAAGAAAGAGGATGGGAATCGTGCTCTTTGAATTTATGTAATGTTAGTAATTTCAGAACAGACGGCATGATAACCCTTCAGAAGGATGGATTCTGTGAAATAATGTAAAAAATATCTTGGTTTTAAAAAATGAACAAAACTCCCTTATTATAAGCTCAAACTTACTCAATACACAAATAGACAATATAGCACAATGCCTAACATCTTGTGTATTTGCCATTTCCAAGCATGTGGATGTCTAAAGACTAGGGAATGGCTGAAATGATTTAATTGAAACATTTGTCCAAATTTCAGAGATAATTTTGACTGCCCTTTTTTAATGACTGCTTATGCACTTAGGCATTATTAACATGGATATGTATCTAGAGCAGATTTTTGAAACTGATGGTAATCAGAACATCACTTATGAACATGCTTTTTAGTACATTGCTGAGAACCTGAACCCACATAAAAAAACCCTGTGAGATAACTTTACTGATTTTCATTCATAATGTAATCTATGTGCATTATTTACTGCATTAGACATAACTCATACAGTACTGTATCATATATAAACAGCTGACAAAGCATAAACTTCATATAAGCAAGTAAAAATCTTCAGATCATATTGCTTTTGATATTAAATTGGATAGCTTTCCTAAGTTCTCATCACAGCTTTTACTACGATTAACACATTTTCAGTGGTGTAAATGAGAATTGAATTGGTACAGAATTTTTTCCTATTTTGTGAGGATAGCTCTTAACGTGCTCTTTCAGTCAGGAGCTGGACTTCAGTGATCCTTGTGGCTCCCTTCCAACTCAGAATATTCTATGAATCTATGAAATAATATTAACGTGGATTAGTGAAGACTGAAGATGAATGAAAATAAGGTAAAAGAATAGAACTGTAAGATTCAGCACTTTAACTCATAGAGTTCACTTGAAAATTCTGTTGCATACAGGTTACTAATTGTTTTAAATTAAATGTTATGAATTGAGGGTGGAAAATGCAAAGGTTTTTGATAGCCACGTTTGTTTGAGTTTTCAGATCTCTACATATATATTCCAGAATACCTTCTTTTAGGTAAAGCAGTGAATGTATCTGTGATGCAGGAGTGCCAGAGCGGAGATACAGTAGTCCTGTTCAGAAGACACAGAAATATGGGAATTAAGAAGCTTTGGTCTGATGGATATCTTTCAGATCCATCTGGCAGTTAAGACACACAGCAAGTGACAGTGATGTTCTAGGAAATGCTGGAATGTCACCTAATCATTTGCGATCCAGTCTGAGGAATATATGTGTTTATTTCTTGTAAGTCTGTTAAAGAAAGAAAAGTGCTGCAAGATTTAAGACCAAAAGAACTGGGTTCTAGACAAGCCAGCACGTGATTTGAATTGGCCAGTCCTGCATTTTAAACTGTCAATTTCATCTTATACTATTGTTTAATTCTACACTAATTTTTAATGAAGTAATTCTCCTAGATTTAACTGCTGGCATTACAAGGTCAGACATTTCCTGCATTGAGTTTAAAACCTGTAATACATCTTCAAGACAGAAAATAAGTGAAAAGGTGGTGAAACCACTTGTGAGTTCTGGCTGTGGCACTCAGAAGTGTTTAATACTTCTGTTGTAGATAAAGCAATAGGAAGATCTTTTACAGAGGAATATACAGTAACCCTTGTTTATGCCTTCTTACATTGCAAGGGCAAATGATTATCTCAATTTTATAATAAAAGTACTAAGAAACTAAGGGAATATACTTGATCTTTCTTGCTGGATTAAGAAAGAATACAACACACTTCAGAACTCTGATTAGCTGCAAGCTAATGCTTTCAACATTTGTTTTATTTGTGTATAATGCAAACAAAGCCTAGAGAAATGTCAAAAATTAAATCTTCTGTTAAAATTGTTGTGGTCTACTTGCTTTTCAGAATCAGAAGACTCACAATGGCAAATTAACCCTCTGAATTGCTTCATTTTCAGAGTATAATTAATTTTCTTTCATGTGTGGAATGTATGACTTGCTTGAGCTTGTAGTGAATATATATTTTTTAATCAGTTTAGTGTTGCCAAAACCTCAGAAAATATACAGCAGCCTGAAAAGTCATGCAACAGAAATCTTCCTGCTCCATTTGCTTTATCAGACATATATCAATTATTTACCAGGCAGAAGGTGCAGTATGATTTAGGGTCATTGAATCTATGGAAAATTGCATCTGACATTTCTGGAACAGAATGGTATTGCAGGAGTTTCCTGGTTTTCATTTATCAAAGGTGAGTCACTGAGTAACCTCCAAGTTAGTACAAAAGAGGCTAGTTTGGACAAATTACCTTATTTCTGCTTGCCCAGAGAAAATGTGCCCTGAGATGTATATAGGGTGACATTCAGAAATACATTAAAACTATAACATTCATTCTAAAAATAAAAGAATGGCATTGCTATAGTTATGTCTGTATGGCATTTCCTGGTGTCTTAATGATAGCCCTTTCACCTCCAAAATTTTAGCTTGAATCACTTGGAGGCCCATATTACTTCTATTAGTCTGAAGTGGAAGAGTGAATCTCTCTAATTTCAATGTGAAATTTTTATTTCACAGGGCAAAGGTCTGCTTTCATGTCCCCTGTGGTCTGAGAAAATTCTCTTTCACTGAGATATACAAAATGCAAGGCTGGTCCAGATTTGATTCAGTGCGCTCCGCTGGCCAGAGACTGTGAAACCTGGTCAAAACCCCTCAGATTTTAGCTTGGCAAGACTAAGTGCTTACTCCCTTTCCACACTCTGCACCCACTAAGCAGAGTATAGGACAGCAGGTATAGGCAGTGAAAGTTAAATGGGCACATCCTCCTCTCACCTAATCTGAGGCACATGGGAACAGTTTACAATGGAAATGTAGAGGCTTTTTCAAATTCAACACCTGCAGAATCTGTGCATAGACTTTATATCTTTGCAGTTACAGTGAGTGTTTAATAATAAGCAGGAAGGTATGTTTCAGTCAGTGAAAACCCAAGATTAATAGTTTTTTGCCTGAGAATCCACCCAGGCACAGAGTGATGGCCAAACACAGAGTGATGGCCAGAAACTAGAGCCTGTGCCAAGTTTCAAGCAACTGCACCAACTTTGAGAAATAACAGACAAGCATGGTCATGCTCCCTCATGACTGAATGAGCCTCTAACAGCATTAAGACTAAGCATCCAACGGGACCCAGTTCGCTGCTGCAGGACTGAAGACGGAAGGCTAAAGTAAAGTTTTGGCCCAACTCATCTTAAACAAGCTAAGTAAGACCCTAATTCTTCATCTCTATTTGCTCAGGTAAGCTTACCTGTCCCTGAGGAGCCCTGCCGAACACTACAGTGTTCAGCTATGTGGTTCACTTACCTGGGTAAATGACTGGGGGTGTGGGAGGACTCCTGCAGTTTGGTACAGAGAAGTGAAGAACATTTTGTGTTCCACTAACCAGCTCGCTCTCCAGCTGGTGTAGTGTGCCATGCCAAAACAGCAACACATATAGAAGAACTAACAATGGGCCTCGCATGTCAGTCATTATGCTGGAGTCTATCAAATGGATGAGGTTTAAATGTGAGGGATATTGTGCTATGTTAGGCTCCATCTGGTCTAGAAGAAATGCTAACCACTTGCCTTGAAGAATTTAATAAAATGGCACATGACTAACTTCTGCTCATATTAAAGCTAACCCAAGCAGATGTTGTAGAGCTATGCAGAGTCTGTGCAGCTCTAGTTGACAGTCTTGGGACAAGATTTGGACAAAATAGTAAGGGCTGGCTGCCCAGTATGAGAAATCTGTTGCCTTATGTTATGAACAACTGAAGACTATGCATTGATAGAGGTTGAAACTTTTGTTCAACATCTGATGCAGCAGAGGGTGTGTATTAAAGTTATGGAATTAATATGTGGTCATGTTGCATACAATCATGATTATGTTTTATTTTTTTTGGCAGCCAGGTATTTTGGACACAAAAGTAATTTGTTGCCAGGACAGATTCAGCAGGCTGCTACAAGTCCCTTTTTAAAACTCAAGATATATTACAAGTACTGGCATTGCTGCACTGACATGTGTTTACACAACCAAGGCCCACAGAGTATTTTTTTGGGAATTGCCACAATACTATTCTAGTATTTTTCCTGTTTGAGGCCTGATACCAAGGGGGGGTTTCTTTTCACCTGGCAGTCTAGACTCAGCTAGCAATAACTGGTAACTGAGACAGTCTGGACCATCCCTGTAGCAATTGTCCCCTACACATTTATTCTTCCTTGATACACAGAATTTTATTTTCTACAACTATTAATGCTCTCCTATTTAGCTCAGTGGAGCAGTATAAATGCATAAGCTGATCTCAACCATTACAACTTGAAATTGCAAGTTATTTAAGAAGGTCATGGGAATTGTGGAGTTTTTCAAGTGTATAAGTATAAGCATACACTCTCAGTAAAATTTGTCTTGGTATAGTGTATTGCATAAAGAAAGGGAGGGAAATAAACATACAGTCCTCCTCCCACCAATCAAACAGTAACAAAATCACCTTCCTGTTGTAATAGCACAGCTGGCTACCATCTAAGCTTCAGCAATGTATGGAATAGCTCTATTGTACCACATCTGGATGCAATAAGAAATATGAAGTTTGCACAGCTGGTTACAACCAGAAAGCAGTGAGAGCATGGCTGCTGCTTAAGGGAAGGCCAGTCAGGAGCTAAAGGGCACCTCAGGGACTGTAGGACACAGCCTCACTGGCTTAGGCATGTCCCATCATTCCAAGCATGGTAAGCAAGACAGACCTGGAAACAGCAGCCAGATTGACCCACAAACCTAGATTCTAAGAAAATACAGCAGCAATGAAGCCAGTGTGAGTTCAGCCTGGAAATTAAACCACAGGTCGAGGTCAGGTCCTGCAATCACCAGACAGGGCTACAAGGCTAGGCTGAGGTCAAGACCAGGATCAAGGTGCTCCATGTCCAAGCAGGGGCTATAGCTGAGCCAGAACCCAGAAATCCTCTGACATAGCTGAGACAAGAAGTGAGCCTTCCTAGTAGAGGTTAACTAGAGCTCCTGGGCCCACAGGTGCAAGGAAAGCCCCAGGAGAGGCTGCCTGGGGCCGTATGGACTTATTAGTGCCCCATGTGGGTGCTGACAGACCTTCCCTTACCTACCTTACTTCCCTTGCCTCACCTCAGTCTGTGCTGTGTAATCCCTGGAGTCTGTTACAGGGGCAAGGGGAGCAGAGGAGTGTCAGTGCCCTGAGGGCAACCCCTACCCTTACAGTCCTTGCCTGGCTACACTCCAGCTCCATCTGGGACTGAGAGCCCAGTCCTTTGGCCAGGGCTGTGCCCAACGCCCAGAGCAGGGGCTGCCCACTCTTGGCTGGAGCAGGCAGCTAAGTATTTTTCCTTGTTCTGATTTGTTTTTTTATGTTGTTGTTGTTTGTTTTGTTGGTTTTATT
>NW_008661104.1:100609-113124 GCF_000695815.1 Acanthisitta chloris
ATTTTACCTCTGCTTACTCTGAACTCTGTATTACTGTCATATTGCATGGTTGAAAAGTTATTATTTGGTCACAGCAAAGATGAAGTAGTTCAATTGATAAGTACTTGCTATTTAAAAAATCCCACAGCTTTTTTAGTGGGAAGCCCAAAGCTGTTTCCCCAAGTGGTGGGTTGCAGGAGCTTTGTTCAAGCAACACAAACTTCTCTGACCCGCTTACTCTGAACTCTGTATTACTGTCATATTGCATGGTTGAAAAGTTATTATTTGGTCACAGCAAAGATGAAGTAGTTCAATTGATAAGTACTTGCTATTTAAAAAATCCCACAGCTTTTTTAGTGGGAAGCCCAAAGCTGTTTCCCCAAGTGGTGGGTTGCAGGAGCTTTGTTCAAGCAACACAAACTTCTCTGACCCAGAGTTTTCATGGGTAGCATGCTCTTGCATGGACTTGTTGATCAGCTTTCAACAAATTGGGTCCAGAGAGAGATAAATGTTGCATTTAAAAAATCTCAATTTGCTATGCATTGGTAATTAAAAACTGGTATTTTTTAAATACATCCATGCTATTGTTACAAGAAAAGCAAAGCTCTCCCTGTTTGATATGAAATATTGGCTTTAAATCTGTGTTAAGTCTTCTCCTGTCATAACAATAAAATGTATTATACATATATATATACTATCTATATGCTATATATGTATATACAATATAATTGAAATTTAATACTTATTTGTTTCTGTCCCACAAACCCATTTGCAGGAGCAAATTTTCCCAAAGCAGGGGGTTGCTGTTGCTTTTCTTCTGACTGCTGGCTGTAAGAGTAAACAACAGCAGAAATACAGAACCTACGAAATGCTGCTGCAATTTTAATTTCCTCTTATCTGATAGGTTTGCAGTTGTTATTTTTTTAAGTATCAGATCACACACACACAGCACCTGTTACTTAGTCTGTGTCATTTTCAAGGGACAAGACCTCAGCTCCATCAGGCTGGAGATCCTTGTCTGTGGTTGCACTTCTTTTGTAATGCTGTACTGCTATGCAAGAATGGAGGTGAAATTCAGAGCAAGTAAAAGGGGGTACACTTGAATGAATGTCACAATGCCAGATTGAAAGAGTCTCACAGTGCAGTACCACATTCTCCTAGCAGTGTGTTGTCTATTGAATCTTACTCTCAAAGTGCATGACTCCTCATGACCTCCTGTGTAGCTATACTTTTGGGATTATGTGGCAAGCTTCCCACATAGCCCAAAGATTGGCTTGCCTCGTCAAAAACCACAGGGAGGCTTTAAGTCTCTTAAGCTGGGTTTTATTTGAACTAAAACTAAGATAAAACTGAAAATGCAGAAACTGCATTGCTGCAGGGCAAGACAGTAAAATAAAAAGGGATTTTAAACAAGTACCTTCAATGTATCCTTTCTTTCAGACTTGCTTTCAGGTATGTCTGGCAATTTCTAAAAAAAATAAATGCAACTCAGATCTCCATAAAAATTTCTTCTCCATCACCTCTAAGGTAGAGCTCCGTGTTTCCTTGCTTCTCAGAAGGTACTTGTTTTCTGCTTATGCTGCAGGTGCCTGACCGGTTTGTCAAAAGTTGGTTTTTTGACCCCATCCTTCTCTCACAAAATCTCCTTAAGCTTTGTATGATAAGTTAAACTTGGGGCTACAATCGCCTATATTCCTTTTGATTCAAAGCACAGTGGTCTGCACAGAGAAAGCAGTGAGATAATCATCCTCACTGCCTAGACACCCATTTTTAACAAGGCATGACTTTGGTTGTTTTGTTTTGGGTTTTCTTAATGATAAATAAGAAAACCTGTCTGGTTTGAAACTGATTTAATGATTCTGGGCTGAAAAATAGTTAAAATCTGACAAGTCTTTTGGGAATTGCCCTGTCAAGATTTTGTCCGAACAGGAGTATACAGTTGTTTTTTTTAAACTAAGTTATAAACCATCATGACAAGGAGTATTTGTTTGGTTTTGTTGCCCAGGTAGACAGAATACAAGTGACATTTATCATTAACGAATAGGTGATGCACTTCAGTGTTTATATTAACAAAGAGAAAATCTTTAGAGTTGGTTTCCTCTGGTGCCCTGCATTTTCTAACTTGTTTAGGGCAAACCCTTCCCCTTATTTGTTGTGTAAGTGCAGGCTAACTAGCTAGCTGACTAATACATAGAAATCTGCAGTAGTGTGCCTGGTTGCAAAGGGATGGTGACATTCTGCATTATCCTTGTTAAATACAACAGAATAGAACAGCCCTTCCCTAACTCCAATACTAACCCTAATCCTTCCCTAAACCCAACACTAACCCTAACCCTAATGGCTAACCCTAACCTTAAACCTAGTGCCAACCCTAACCATAACCCTAATAGCTAACCCTAACACTGACCCTAACCCTGACCCTGACCCTAAACCCTAACCCTAACCCTAACCTAACACTAACACTAATGGCTAACCCTCATGTCTAACCCTAATCCTAACCCTAACATTATACACTAACCCTAACTCTAAGCCTAAATCCTAACCCTAACTGTAATGGCTAACACTAATGGCTAACCCTAACACCTAACCCTAACCCTAAACTTAACTGTAACCCTAACCCTAACCCTTATGACTCTAACCCTAACCCTAGTCTTGTGTGCTCTACTTTGAATCAATAATCACCATTAGATGCCTTCAGAAAATGGCCTGCATGAATGACTGTTGTCTCTGGGTGATAGCTGCAGCCAACACTAAGGTAAGCTGACTGTCACACAACAGGTAGGTGTTGTTGAGAAAGTCTGCGTAGCTAACTTCCAAATTTGATAAAAAATATAAAGATTGATCCTTCTTTCAGCTTCAAATTTATTTATGTTTCTTCATGTGGTAGGTAACATGAAAAAATACCCAACTTCAAGTTAAGTCTGAAAGTTCTAAAAGAACGCCAAATTTCAATTATACCTCAGATTTATCACAATATGCTCCATGGATTTTGAATTGAAGACTGGTCTTAATTTGTCTGTAATAACCTTTGCCCAAAAATGCTTAATTATTTTTTTTTGTAATAAAAAGTGTGGAAAACACATTTTTGAAGCACGAATGCTCAAAGCTGGAAGCAAATCTTTAATTACATGCGCACTATAAAAGTTTACAAGTAGGGCTCTGGTGGCTAGTTTTGCAAATCACCTTCCCTTTAAATTGGTCAGAATCTTGAAACTTGCATCTCAATCTAAAAATGTTAGGTGAAAGTCAGATGTATGCTTTGATCTGTATTGGGCTAGTTAATATGCAAGTCAGATGATAGTTTCATTACTCCCGTATGAATAAGCTGGGTGACTGAGTAATGCAGCATGAATTTCAAACCATGTATTACAAATGCATTTGAATAATTTGCAAATGATTGTGTGCTAGTCGATTTCATTTCTAATTTTTTGGAAAAGTTGATATTACTGTATTATAGCTTTTAGAACCTTCCATAAAGAAGGGTAAGCTGAGACTTGAAAATGCAGTATCAGGAAAGATACCACGGGACTCAACTTTTGTGTCCCTGATGAATTTGTCTTACTAGCATTGGAAGTCAGAGGTGACAGGCTGTTAAGAGATAATACTTACATAAGGGTAATCATCTGACTTACTCCAGGAAATGCATCAAATGAGAGCGTGACAGCAAGTTTCAGAGCTGAGTTGGTATTCACCCCAAAGACAAGATGTATTTGTATATCTAACATTTTAATTTGAGACATTATTTTTTCTTAATTCAGTTCCTCATGTTTTCAGGATCAAAACAGCAGGAAAGCTTTTGAGAGTCAGCAAGTAGCAATGCACAATGCATGCACACACTCATGTCTTAAGAGTCTAGCATTTATAACTCATTGCGGAGGTATGATGAACCTGTACAGCCCCATCCTTAAGTTATTTTTTACATAACAGAATAGGACAATATGCATATTTCTTCAATCGGAAGTTCACCTTCCTTTGCTCTTGACAATATGGTGTTTGCACGGGATGTGACGTAGCATGCTCCAAGTGATCCTCTGTTGTTTCCTCTCAACTTGCTGCTATTTTGCAAACATATTGCATGTCTGCTGGCCCTCACCCAAGTCCTGGGTCTGCTAACATGACTTTGTGTTGCCTGTGACTGAAAAAAGGATGTCGCTGAGGTAAATCAGGTAATGAAAGGCAGCTAACTTAGTTAAGAGCTTTGAAAAGCTATGTTATGAGGAAAGGAAAAGACTGCTCAGTTTAAAGTGGAGAGTTCTGAGGAGAGTCCATGTGGCTGAGGCTCAAAGACCATGAAGACAGACTTGCATGCTTTCAGTATACAGCATCTGCTCTTGCCACTGCTGGAGACAAATACTGGGAAGGATGGACCATAGGCCTGATCCAGTAGGACATTTCTAATGTTCTCTATCTTAAATGTCGAGATTATTCTGATATACAGGTGTACAATAATGAATGCTTCTCCTTTATAGAAAATTTTATTTTTACTCTGTCCGAACCATCCTTTTTAATGCACACAAGAGACTGATCAGTGTAAAAATGAATGCTGACTTAACTTTCTTAAAGAAAGTTAAATTGTCTGGAAAGGATTTAATGTTTGAAATACTTCACAGTAGAGCCATAGAAAGAAAGTGTACTTTTTTTTGTCTCAGAATCTGTTCAGACCCTTTGGGCTTTAGACTTGTTTTTGTCTTTAGTTTTCTCTTCTGGGATACATATCTCATATTACACCATTGCACTTTCCCCAATATCTGGAGTCATCCAAATAACTTATATAATTTAAACGCTGGTGCATCTGAATCATCATCTTTGGTACTATTTGGGACTTACTCTTCTGAAATGAAAATTATGGGTTTGACAGACATATCAAACAGTGAAAGACTAGGTATTCTTTCTACTGTGGATTCAAGCAGAGCAATTTCTACACACATATCGTTAGATGGCCATAGTTGTCACATGGCCACTCAAAAATGATGCCTTCGCTTGCCTCTTGTGTCTAATTTCAGATATCTCAAGAATATTTCTCTGCACAGAGTATTAGAAAGTGATTAACAGCTCAATGTGCTTTCACCACAAGGCTATTATTTTCAATGCTTTACTTGCACAAAGCACAGGCAGCTGTGTGCTATTCTTCTGTGAAGCAGCAATGCAGTGTCTGATCATTATACCATCCTAATGTGTTAAATTATACGAATATCATAAAGCAATAGCAATTAAAAAAAAATTAAACTGCTCAATTAAAAAAATAAAACCCTTGACAACTCCCCAAACCTCTCAAAGGAAGCAACAGATGTTGAACTGAAACCGTGAGCCTTTTAGAATTTAGTCAAACGTTCATTTCCCTAATCCTGTTTAAAATCTCAGCTTTTTGATCAAAAGGAGAGGGAAGAGAAGCAGACCTCTTCATATCCTTGATCTTACTTTTATTTTTCTTCCAAAGCATTTCTAAGGCTGCAACTATATGAAGCTGTAGTGCAATGGGGTCTGGAGCGACCACGGATTCACATGGGCAGTCATGCTTTCCCTTTATTCTAAGTTCATCCACACTGTCTAAATTATGAGAAGGAGATGGATTGCACTTTGGCATGTGTCAGCTGGCTGCCCCAGGACGGAAATTAAAGTTTGAATGGGAAAGGATGGCTTGCAGTCAAGTCTCAACTCATCTTTCATGCGCTCAGAAGTTCTGATCCCATTGTTCTGCCCTCTGTGAATGCCCTCTGCCATACCCCTGAACTTTTATCCTCAGCTTCTGTGCCATCCTGCCTAGATTTCTTCTTCAAATGGTCTTACCCACTTGAGAAATAACCTAATGAGATAATGTGACTGGAACAGCTGAATATGCTCAGATATTATTTTAAACTTGCACTTTTGTGTACCAACTGCACATGCTGTGTGCCTCCATGATATAATGGTGTTACTGTATTTTCCTTTCCGTCGTGGAACAGGAAGGCATGGAAGACTGCAGGAGGGCCTCATGCCTGTGCCTGTGAAAGTGTCTGTAATTTATGGGCATAGTAATCCTTTAGCTTTGAACAATGAACACAGTTGTATTTTTGGAGCCAAATCACGACGAAATGAGTGTCCAGGTATGTGGCTGATTGAAACTCTTGCCACATGAATGAGAATTCAGCTTCTGTCGCAAGGAACTCTCTGAAGGGTTAGGTACAATTGGTATGACTGGGGACATCTCAGTCTAGTTCTTAGGTCAGCTAGAAAACAATTCTTCACTTTTAATGTAACCAGGCAAGGAAGTCAAGCTGTCAGGTAAACAAAAGCTTGGAACGACAGCCAACTGGTGTCAGTTTATCAAGTAATAAGGGTAAAAAATCCCACAGTAGGAAAAGCAAAGGAGTGTGTGCATGTGAAAGACCACTCATGTTCATGATGTTGATAAGTGAAAAGTTTTTTTTCTAATATTTTTTTCTAATGAGTGCAGATTATTCATTAAATATGTCTGAATGCTCCTTTTTTTGCTAGATTACTAAACTTTTGATATAAAATTTATAGAAACCTATGTCAGATGCAAAATGTTTTACTCTTCACCTAATACAAACAGAGGAAAATTGTTCTTTTGAAGAAGGTTTCATTTAGGCTTTTTAAGAATAAATTTTTTCAAAAAAGTTGGCCAGTCTAAAAAGGAACTAGAAATGACATCATGTTATAAGTAGCAATGTTTTATTATGCAAGGGAACTGAATTGCATGGTTTACATATCTAACAGCTTTGCTGTTTCAAGGAAATTGTAGTGAAAGAAAAACCAGTAGCTCACTGCTCCCAAAAGTACTGAAGAGCTGCAGTGCAAAGCAAGTAAAAAAGGTTCTGGCAACTTCTCTGCAGGTGAATCAGTTCCGCAGGGTACAGAATGAGAAAAATTTCAAGAGAAAAAAGATGGGTTTGTATCCACAGCATTACTAAATGCTGACATATAAATGAAGAATATCTACTCCATTATTTCTTTAAAAATAATTCTTCAGGCCTTCTACAATAAGGAATAAAATTGTGACTTGGAAATACAAATAAATTTGAAACTACTTTTTCATTATAAAGTATTGATTAATGCCAAAAGACCAAAAAGAGAATGATTTGTGAGAATTAGTTTCCTGAATCAATGTTTTCTATGAAATGCTTGCTTTTTTTATAAAAAAATCACTTTAAAGGACCACTTGGAACATCATGAACATGCAATAATTTTTCCCTATTTGTCCTATTGAGGAACAAGTTTATCAAAGAAAGTAAAGCAAATAAGATTAGATTCAGTAAGCAAAAACTGAGTATAACCTTGCAGACTTAAGGGTGACAAAAGTCAAGGCATAATCTTGTCTGTGGTGTGGTAACAGTTCACATTGAGTTGAGTGATACAGATCACTACTTCTATTCCTTCACTCACTAATGTGGTTTCTAATGGAGTCCCTTAGAAAGGACCGATGACACTGACACTGCTTCAGTCCTTATGTAAAAGAATTGACTTAGCTGTAATCAAATGCAGGCTGCACACTGCTAACAGAAAAATATTGGTTATTTTCCAGCATTTTATGTAGGTGATGTACGTGGTCTTAATTGCTGTAAGAATATTAGAACTCTGTTTTATGACTGCTTGGAATGCTCAATTCCCCCTGAATACATGTTGCAACAATTATTTACATTTAGCCATATTCCTCTTGTAATTAAAATATATTTGCAGGCTTAAGCTTTCTAGACTGATGCAGTCTACCAGAGTTTCAGTGTAGCTCTTTTCTATTGGTGCACTTTAAATACGAAGATTGTTGGTTAGCTGAGGATTATCCCCCTTGAGGATCTTCCAAGGAGGAGATTTTTTTGCTATTGGAAAGACTTGTTGTTTTCCTTCCATAGGAGGATCAGCTTGTTGGCTTCCTCCCCAGTCCCCCTAAGGATCTGTTGAGATTATATTTTTAAGTGTCAAAACTGACCCAGTAGCCTAGAAAGACTCCTCTTAGTTGCTTTTGCAACTCAGTGCCATAGGCAAAGAAACTTTTAGGGCTAGAAGAACAGCTTGGTATTGCCATAACCCTTTTTTCCCCCCCTTTTTTTTTTTTTTTTTTTGTGTTAGCAAATATTTCTGAAAATAGATGTTTTGGGATTTTTTTCAGGGTTGAAAAACAGTTTCCTGCCCCATAGCAGCAGTGAAATGCATTCCTTGAAAGTAAAGTAGTGTGTGCACTGTTTTACAAATATCAAGTGAACATCCTCTATGAAGTATCTCCATCAGAGAGTGATTAAATAAAATGCAAGAGCAGAAAAACATGATCCCACACTGGACAGAACACTTGTAATATGCAATGTCTTACAAAAATATGTATAGTTACTCTCCCCTTTGTGTTGTGTTTGGGAGGGAACCCTAAGATTACTTCACAGCCTTTTGTTGGCTTGATTTGTAAGTATTTTTCAGAGTACCTGCCCACCACTTCAGTTTGATTCATTAAGGACTGCTGTTCTTCACGGTGCTATTTTGGTTTGTGGGTTCATCACTTTGTGCTCTGTGTAAGAAGGCAGAATTTTGCTACAAGCCTTAGATGGACAGAGGAGTGTTGTTTCATCAAATCATATTCAAACTGCACTTTTAGGTTAGGAAAGAGATTTGGTTCACAGATTTAAACAGTTCACTAAGGTTATTAAAGGCAGATAAAACCAGGAATTGAACAGTTTTTCCAAAGGCTATATGCTTCCAGGGGAAAAAATATTCTTATGCAGTTATCTTATCAGTCTGGTGTGCCTTCCAAACTAATGAGGAATACTTTGGAAATCACATGGACATTAGTACCTTTGTCCACATCTATGGATGTGATGGCTTTTACCTGCCTGTGAGCAATTTAATATTGTAACAGTTCTCATAGTTCAAACTTCTCTAGTAGGATTCAGTTCTATGGTTAAAAGATACCTGTTGTGTGTTAAGGTGTTTCTGTATGAATTTTCCTTGAAGATGATGATTCTTACCTGGAGCAAGTGGAAAAAAAAAGTTCATTGCAATCATCATCTGAAAACAGATTGCTAATGTGTCTTTCTGTGTGTTTGCAGAGAATTTTCATGGGTTCTTAGGGAAGACAAGTTAATCTTTAATCCATTTACCTACATACTGGAGATCTGTACATACTTGCAGAGGGGCTGTCACATCTGGTGTCTCCTGGTAATTCACAGCTATTCATAAATGTGAGCAAGAAATCCTGGTTTAGCCCAGGAAACATGAAGAGAAACCCACAGAGGAATTTCTTTGAAAACAGGATGGTTATTTCTGAATGAGCTGAACTATAAAGTCTTCTGTCAGCATCTAGTATACAGTTTGATGGCAGCAGCACATGGAGTACCATGACAGTGCCTAGTTTAGAGGTGTTCTCTAGATATCTACTAGTAATTTACTGTTCCTAATCAGGAATGTGAATCTCAGTGTGATGACTCATCCTTAAGGAGAGGAAGCACCTAAGATTCCAAAGTGCTTGTGGTTGAAAGGAATGACAAAAGATCAGAGGGTCCAGAAACAATCAGAAAGTTTTATTAGTAAATTGCACACTTAGCATGGAAATTGGTATTTTAGTATCTGACCTATAATATAAGCACATAGCAGTGGGTTTTGGATAAAGGGGTAGGGTGAAGGAGAAAAGAGAAATTAAAAAGTAGAGAGGCATTAAAGAAAGAAAAGGAGAAAAAGAAAGAGGAAAAGGGAGAGGGAAAAAGAGATCACCAGTCCTGGTTCCAGTGCCAATCTGGCCGACAGGATGTTGGTCCCAGCTCCAGTGTTGATCCAGTGGATAAGTGTTGTTCTGGGTGACTAAGTGTCCACAGTCCAGTGGGAGCAGCCACCATGGGCCTGGTAGGGGTACTTTTTATGGACAGGTTCCTCTGCCCTAAAGATAAGTTTTTTGCTTTCTATAAGATTTTCTCATCCCCAGGAACTATAACAAGGTTGTTTGTCCCAGACTGATGCTGCCCTATCTCCACATGGCTCCCTTTCCCCATTCTCATGGTGTGTTAATACCATGACTTATTGACTTCTTGGGGTATGTGAGTGCCTGTTTTCAGGATGTGCCAACACAAAGCATTCAGAAAGAAAGCTCTTAAAAAACTCATCTCTGCTGTCCACTGTTCAGCTGCATTACCCAGGAATATAAAACTCTGACAAACAGCTGATGGAGGAGATGACCAACAAATGGCACAGCTTGAATACTGGCATATGAACAGCATTTCTGTATGTCCTTTGTATCTTCAGGACCCAGGAAAGTGAGGCAGGAATGAACTAGATAGCACCAAAAAAGCTTCATGCAGATAAATGGGATATCTACCAGATGCATACAGAGAGGTTCATTTACTGGCCATGAGTAGATATAAAAGTTCTGTCACCTGAAGCAACTCAGGATATGGAAGAGGCCAGAACTTCCCAGTTACTTATCAGAGTGTTTTTTGCCTCCACACCTTAAAATATAGTGCTGTTCTGGAGGCTAGATGACCATGACTAATGAGAGACTGTCCTCTTCTTACACCTCTGAGCAGATAAAAGTATCAAAGGTGAGCACTATATGCATAACATATTTTTCTTTTTCATTCATTTCCTCCAGGAAAAAGAAAAGAAAAAAACCTCAAAGTTTTAGGTTCTTTAGAACCATGGAGTTGTATAGCAGTATAATCTTTTGTTCCCTTCTTTGTCAGGATCATTTTATTTAACATTCAGGGCACAAGGTTTTATCATCAAGTATATTGGCATATTGATCAATGTCTGAAATCAGGGGGGCCACTTTTACCTGTACAATGAATAAAACCAGAGGATTGCTCCGCAAAACAGAGATTCTACTAGAATCTGTACGGATTTTTTGTTTGAATATGTGCTTTAAAGTTACTTTTGAATTTTTTTTTCTTTCCCTTAAATGTGTATTACTCAACTCATAACACATGATACCTGGGTGTCCTGGTACAACTGTATAAAGTGATTGTTACTTTACTCAACAGTAAGGGGTTTCATCAGTAGCAAATAAAGATAATTTGAAAAATATCACTCTAATATAATCCTAGCCAACAAAATATTTTAAAATCCATGCTGTTCCAGAAAATATTTCCCTAAGCCTAAAGGTAGCTAAAGGTACAGACTAGATTGTTTTACTAGTTTAGGTATGCATACACATTTACTCTGCACGTAGAGTACTGAAAAGTAGGAAAACCATTTTGTGACAGTCTCTAATTTTGTTGACTTTATGATTTTAATAATTTCTCAGAATGAACCATCCATCTTGTATTTCATGTCTTATCTTCAAATACTAGCTATAAATTATGATAAATGAAGACAGTTTCACTGACTTGCTGTGTCACTTATCCATACCATCCTTCTAATCACGGTGTGATTCAGGAGCTTACTGAAAGATTTTAATCTGACAAGGTGTCCTGGAATAACACACATACAAACCTGCTGGCATAACTAGCCTCTATTCAAACTCTGTTCAAATCTCTAGCTAGCTAAAAAGTGCTAAGGCATTATGTTTTCAACAGACGTTTCTAAAAGAAAAAAATTATAATCTCAAACTTCATCCTGTATTTAAGTAATTCATTTTTCTGAATTAAATTATTCAAATCAGAGTCCATGGCTTTCACCATTAAAAGAAAAAACCTCCACAGCAATGAAATATCAGGTGCACAGCAGATGAGATTAGTTCATCAGCCAACAATGTGTTACTCCTCTGCTAATGTAGATCATATGCATCTCCCAGGTACTGCTTCAAAGAGTTATCATATCTGGGTGCAAAAGTAATTGTTTCAACACAATAGAAGGCTCTGCTGAACAAACAAATGACGTGGCTCATGGGGACCTGGTAATGAGAAAGGTTTACTTCCCTTCTAGTCACTTATCAATGAGATATGGTTCACCATAATGTTCAAATTCTTTTGGGGAAGAATGGCAATGAAACTGTGTTATTACCAATATAAATGCTAAATTTGCCTTTTCAATTACAGGCTCATTCTTTCCGTGTGGGAGCGATAGAACAAAAATGATGATCAATGGCCTCACAATTGTATTATACATAAAATATTCAGTCAAAACCCAAGAGGTACATGTTTTAAAATGTTTCTGAGAAGCATGCCAATTAAAAAGAAATCTGGATATCTAGCTTAACTCTGTGTAAAATTTCCTAAAGTATTTGTGTCAATTAGAAGTCCAGGTTCTATTTTCAAATGTGGTAAGGCATTTAAGAGTTTAAACCTCTTTAAAAGTCATGGCACTTTTTAGCAGTGTCATTGCTAGAAACTGAAAGTGGTTTTTGTTTCAGCAGCTGCAAGTGGGTTTTTTGTTTGTTTTGACTGTCTTTCTGTTAAAATAGTAATTTCACCTCAATCATGATAGAATGAATGTTCTACTTGATATGGTTAATCCACTGGTGAGAATACTAAATACTCCTGCTGAGACTGCCTGATGAAATTGTGTATGAACAAAGAAATAAAATGAGAGAACTCTAATACCTTTTCACTGGAAAATGTTGAAATAAGTGTTAAATTTCCTGTACTCTGATATAGTCTGGAATTTTATGTGTTTGTTGAAGTAGGGAA
>NW_008661104.1:113156-126081 GCF_000695815.1 Acanthisitta chloris
TTGAAGTTACAGGCATGCATTAGAGGCCAGAAAGTTACTTACCAATCTCTATAAAACCAGAGCCTCTCTGTGATCCAAAAAAAGACTATTTTCCTCATACTGTTTCACCTAAATCCCTGCCTTCCTGTCTCCTACCTGCAATCTTTCTTCCCTGGAAATATCTGAACTGTGAAAGCTGTGTGTAACAAAATGCATAGCTGCTGTTTCAACTAGGAGCTGCTTGTACTTCTAGACAGGGAGATTAAATGCATGTCTTCGTGGCAGGCCACTATATAGAGTGGGTTTGACAAGGCATCTTGGGCGAAGGCTTTTGTGGACATGCCATTGGAGGACTCCTGCTCTTGTTCCTCCAAATCCTAAGGACAGTTGTTGAAGAGGCTGTTTCTCTCTCATTCTCTCAGCGTTTTACATGTGAATACAGACTAGATCTGTCAAGCTCTTAAGCTTTTTAGATTTCGCTTCTGTCTTCTCAACAGTACAGACAAAACTGAATGTTCCCATGTCAAAGATGAAGTGCAACAGGCATATGACTCCTGCCTTGTGACAGGAAATGATTGGGAAAAGGAATGGAATTGGGAGGAAGAATTAAGAAAGACCTAATTATTGGGCTTTCTCCTGTTTACAGAATCCTGTTTATATGGTATGGCTACAATGGATGGTCATCCTTTCTCTGAAAAATGAAAATGTTTAACTGAATGATCTTTTCTTACTGTCCTTTTCCACTTTTATCTAAGCATGAATTATACAAAAACTTAGCACTCCATGCAATTCTAAGCTACTATTTCTAATTTCTAGAGCTCTTCACCCCATGAAAAGACTGAACTCAAGAGATTTTAATATTTTCTGCATTTTGCTTGATGTTCTTTCAATTACACTTACTTTTAACCCCAGTTACGTCTCACATACTGGTTTAAGCAATTACAGGGTATATTTTACATATCTGGTTCAGAAGATTTTGAAAGAAATGAGCAGCAACAAAGTATTTTGAGAGCAAATTCCTGTAAAAAAAAAGTGTTTCACAGCAAAGGTTATTTTCTTCTTCAGATGGAGTGTTTTTGCAAAGGTGTATGCCTCTGTACTTGAGTGATGTTTTTGAGGAAAAAGACTTAAACCCAGGTGTAGAATGTATCTATAACAGGTTAAATCCTTCATTGTCAAGTTTGACTAAAGCAATTACTATAATATTAATAATTTGTTGTGTGGGACAGTTATCTGAATCCTTGATTTGTGGTTATATAAGTGAAAGATCTTTATAAACCATATTCTCTGTGTATGTTTGTATTGGTATAGTGGGTGAGAGACAGCGGTTTTGGTAACACAATTTCTAAGCATTAGATTTGGTACAGGTTGTGGGCAGAGCAGCTGAGATCACCATGAACCTGTTAGTTGCCATTTATTTATTATTACTTAGTTGCCTTATCACCCTCTACAACTACCTGAAAGGAGGTTGGAGTCAGGTGGGGATTGGTCTCTTCTCCCAGGCAACCAGCAGTAGGACAAGAGGGCACAGACTCAAGCTCTGCCAGGGGAGGTTTAGGTTGGATATTAGGAAGAGATTTTTTACAGAGAGAGTTATCAGGCATTGGAATGGGCTGCCCAGGGAGGTGATGGATTCACCATCCCTGGAGGTTTTCAAGCTGAGACTGGATGTGGCACTTAGTGCCATGGTCTGGTAACCACGGTAGGGTTGGACCCGATGATCTTTGAGGTTTTTTCCAACCTGGCTGATTCTATGATTAACACATAAATTAGTAAATTAAGTTAAATTTCTGAAAGACTAAATGAATCATCTACTTATGTGATTTAGTTCTTTGTGTGGCAGTTTGTGAGGATATACTTCAATGGACTTGTCAATGAGTTTGTGTAGTAAAACATGCTTTACAGAAGCAATATCTTTCTATACATCTTTGAAGGCTTTTTGTAAGATTCAGAAAGGAACATAATTCTTCATAAATTCTCATGGGTTGTGAGCTCCCCTCCCCAGACACATGCTGCATCAAAGATACTCTTTAACGAGTATCTCCTCAGTGGTTTTATCTTATCATCAGTTGAACGTGATTATGAAAGAACGATATTGCTCTAAAGTTCTCTTTTATATGGTCAGTTGCAGTCTAGAACACAAAGGGCTGAGGTACTATGGGTTAGGAAGCTTAACGGTAAATATAGAACTGTTTCTACATAATGTCAAAGATAGCGTGAAAACCCCACTATGCTTCCCAACAGAGTGCTATCCTTGTCCTCCTGGGACCTTTGACAAAGGATGCCTCCGATTATATCATGACTGACACGGCGTTAAGAGTTTGCCTTAAATCCCTATTAGTTGAATGCTTGCAAACGTAAAAGAATTGCAGCGTTCATTTTTAAAGAATGCAGGTTTTAGGGGGAAAATTTCAGGCTAGCTTCATGTAACTTCAGTACTTGTGAAAGAGCTAGCAAATATGGCGCATCTATATCTGTCAGTTTATCATATGTAATACCATGGGGCCCAGAGGCCAAGAAACAATGCAGTCACTGCATGTGCTGAAGGTGTTTGGAGATCATGAGCTAAATGTATCAGAATGAGAGGTAATATATAAGGCTTGACAGATCTGTCGCACTGTGAGGGCAAACAGATTAGATTTGCCATCTATTCTAAGCATAAGAAAATGTTCCCAACTTCTTGAGATCTAGTAATGTATCAGAGGGGAAAACTTCATCACCTAATCTTCCCAACCTCTTGTGTGCTCATGTAGTTATATTTCTCCCACGTACTAGAAATTCAAAGAATCTCATCTCTCATAGCATCCAAACCTAAGTATGGACAGATAAGCAGTAGTGCATGCCCATCTTGCCACCAACAGATTGCCTCAAAACCTGGTACATGTGGGGAGATGCAGGAACATGTGATGGTCATTGAGGAGTTGTGTGAATTGGCAGATGAAAGGATCAGTTTTTCATTATACGAACTTCTTGCAAAGTGCAAATAATGTGGTGCATTATTTTGAGGCCATGTCCTTTTCAAACTATGGCTTTTGAATTGAATACCACGGCATTTGGTTCTGTTTATGGTATTCCTAGCCATTAAGTACTGAAATACTGAAGAAGTAAACCAGTTACTCCCTGTTTCTGGTGCAAGAAGAGTGATTTTCTGTTAGCAGCTTGGATGCTTAGAATTCAAATATTTTGCCGAGGACATTTGATACAACTTTTTCTGAGGAAGTTTTTGTGGTTGTTTTTACTCCTTGAGACAGTATGCCTGTAAGCAGTACTGCTCCCACGTGCCTCAGAAGCATGCTCAAGGGCTCTGTTGGTTTCTGTGAGCTCCAGCCAGTTCACTTCCTTTGGCCACATCCTAAGCACAAAATTTAACAGCAGAAGCATATTACCTGAGAGGTTTGGTGCCAAAGTTTTGTGCATTGGAAAACATCCGTTTAGCCTTCTAGACAAAATTTAAGTCAGAGATCAAGTAGATCAAACAGATTTTTAAAAGGAGTTATCTCCCTAAAGAAGGTGTGTGCCCTGTATAACTGAAAGGATTATTATAAATACTTATTCTACTGGAGAATTACTGCTTTGTACCTGACCATTTCGTAATGCTTTCTGTTATATCACAGTAGTTCAAAAGAAGGTATGATGAAGCAGAAAATTTAGATGAAGTCTTCTGCTTATAAAGCAGAAAATACTGAGATGAAACACTATTGTCTCGCTTTAAAATTAATGTCTGCAATATTACATGAGTGCATTTTACAAAAGCGAATATCTGACAGGTGCTGGCTTCCCTGAGGAATCATCAGTGTGGTATGAAAATAATGAACTAAGCAGCAATGATTAAAGAGACATTTTGATAAGACTCTAACCATTCCTGAGGAATAATGTCCTGTAAAGAAAAATCAAAGATATAAAAAGCTGAGTATAAGAAAGATGGTATTAACATAACACTGAGGTACACAAGTTAAAAGGCAATCTTCATGTAAGAAAGTAAGAGCAATGAAACTGAGTATTCTGAACAGAAAGACAGAAATTTAATAAAAACAAGGACTCTGAATGTCTCTTTAAGAAGAAAACTAGAATTTTCACAATAGTGGAGTTAGATTTCCCTATGGTACTGCTTTCTATGCTGACTTTTAGAAATACTTTAGGACAAGTATTAAAAAATAATACATCCAAAACATTTGGAAAAACTGGCATTTTCTAGCAGATGTCCCACTAAAAATACTCCTAAGTGACTCCTGCCATAAGGCACAATCATATTGAAGTATATATAAATTGTAATCAACAAAATGCTGTGATGAGGTATGGCAGATATCACAATTTGCTATCCTTACTCAATTGTATCTAGTTATTTATCATTTTTCAAATTTCGTCTATTAGCACATAACCAATGAGAGTGATTTAGTGAAAATACACAGTAATTTTCCCTTAGTAAGTCACTCTTCTCAAGAAAACTCAAATGTGCAAATAACATCAATTAGATAAGAATGATGCATTCCAAATATCTATAAGGGTGTTTTGTCAAATTATGAGCTCATGTTAGCAAAATTCTTTTTGAGCCTTCTAGCACTGTGATGTCTATTTCACATACAGTTTTTATCGTAGGTGCTATATTAAAAGAAGATTTTATTAAACTGATTACATTCATTAACACTGTAGAAAAAGATCTGTCAGTTTTAGGTAGTTATTGTTATACACAACAAGTATGAGTGTACTTTTTTCTATAGTTACTACACTAGCTATAGTACAGTATAGTCTGTATGCTTGTTACTGTACTGTACTTATACTATAACTTCTAAACTATTCCTCTTTTCTGAAAAACTAAGAATTAAGAGATTTACTTTCATGTAACACTGCCAAGCATAATAGCAGCACTAAGTGGCCTCTATCCTGAAAGCAAGGCAAAATAGAGTAATTTTGTATTTTTTCATGCATATTCTGATGATCTGCAATAATGTTTTGTCTCATCTTAAGGTTTTTAATGAAATGATTTTGCTCTACTAATGCTCACAGCGTATTTCTGTGAGAATTTGGGTGAGGTTCATATTCCTCACGAAGCAGATTTCTAGGGTGCTTGCAAAAAGTATCTAGAAAGATATTAAATGTCTCTGAATAAATGTTTTGGAGCATCATCTAAAAGTCCTCAGGAAAACCTGGCAGAACAGATAAGACTTGAGTCTCTCAGCTATGCAAGTTGGACTCTGTTGCATCAGAAGTGAGAAGCGTTTTTCTGCAGAGAAGGTTTCCTTGGCAGCCATCCTTCCTTCAACTCAGGTGGTTGCTCTGGGGGATCAGTGAAAGGCTAGTGATAAGCATAGACTGCAAAATATTAGTGAAATATCTTGTCTGTTGCAGATATCAGTTTAAGTCATGATTTGTTCCATTGCCTTTGCTTTTTAGATGGTTGACTTCAGTTTTCTCTGTATTTGAGATGGGTGGGAGAGCTCTCAGCTAAGATTCTTTGAACTCTCAAGGCTGAAAAAAAAAATTTTATGCACAGTCCAGCATGCTCAGATACAGAAATGGGAGAACCATCACCTGCCTTAGACGCCCAAAGGCATCAGAGCTTAGTGGTGTTATTGGAGGTCTTGGTTGGTCCCTTGTGTTTGTCCTTGCCTGTATAATCTCAGGCCTAATGTGGCATTCTCAGTGAAATACTCCACTGCAAGTTACCCCTTTTTCTTGAGATGTGACCATTACCAAAGTGACATTACAGCAGGACTGATCCACCTCTGAGTCCTTAGCACTTGTTTGCCTGGTTTTCCTTTATTTTGGCCCATACAGTTCTATATGCCAAGGAGGGTGTGTGAGAGCTACAGATCAATTTCACCGCGTAAGAGAGAGGAGAACTAAACTTACTGGGAAGTTCTGGTGAAATGGATGTTCCATACCTCATAGTGCATCTTCAAAGGCATTCTGCTGAGAAATTTATCAAAATCAGTCATGTCCTCTTGCATACTCTATCAAATCCTAGCTATTAAATCTATCATCAAGCAGTTTCTCAGCTTGCCAAAGGACATCTTGAACTGAAGTCCAGAGAATGGAGCATATAATTGAATCACTACTGACCAGCTGTCACAACAACCCTCTCCTCCCCCAAACACTAATGAAAGGAAGCAAATGAGACGTTGTGATTCAGACTTTCATTCTGACGACATTCCATTGTTGGGTTCTAGCACTGAGCCAAGAAGAACTGAAGAGAAATCATCCTCCTCATTACATTTTCAAAAAACTTATTGTAAGCACTTCTGTGCTGCTGATATCACCACAGGAGCTGACTGAAACTTCAGAGATGAAGCCAATATGCTGTTTGAGATAATGGTAATGTATGCAAAACAGAAAAAAAAAGATACTGTCCTAGAAGCCTGAAAAATTCTCACAATTTTAGCTCACCTGAAGAATCAGACAGATGTTATTGATGAGATATTTGTGATCATCTTATTCTATAGCTCAAATGAAATTAAATACCAGTCATCTTAGAACTGCTAGGTAATATCAATCAGATACAGACCTACTGTCAGACCTACCCAGTTATGATCCTCTCTGTGTGCAGGAAGAGTCCTCCTTCCTGCAATACCTTGTCACATCTATTTTGTTACCCTATAATCCTGTAGTATCTCTGATGCAACCTGGCTAGCTGTTTTCATCAGTATAGATATGTCTTATAGGTACATAGAAATAATTTGCTTTGTTCTCAAATGCAACTATGCAACCAAGTAGAAAATATGACAGCATCATTTTAAAACAGGGGACATGAGGTGTAGACATGTCTTCAGCAAATCCAGGTCTCTTTATCTCTGGGAAAGTCTTGCCCTGCTGGGAAATGCTGCATGGCCTAAGTAGCCTAAGACTTTGCTAGCTGTAGCTCTGAAACAGGCTTGTATGAGCAAATAGTGGCTTATGTGGGAGAACTTATATTCCTTTTAGACTCTGAGATAATTAAAGAGAAGGGGAGAAGGGAAAGGAATGGAGAAGGAAAAAGGGGGATTTTGGTCAATTCACGTGGTACCTTTATCAATTGCTACCTTATTTTTAAAAGGATTGATTGAAAATTCTACCTTCAACACTAGTAAAGCTGAACAAACAAGAAAAAAAGATGGCAAACTGTGTGGCCATTGTTTCTCTTTTGTAGAAGGCTATAAGTATGAAGTTATATCAAGCTTTGATCTTAATAAAACAAAGAACACTTTCATAGCATTCAAGAAAAATGATTTGACAAATATATATATATAAATGCAGAAATATATATCTTTTCTATGTACATTTTTCTGAGACAGCATATTCGGAAGCAGATCTGTTGTTGAGTCTTCAGAAAATGAAGGTAGGTTGCTTTTAATGATTTATGTCAGTTGAATTAGAGATGATTTATCACTGTTTTCTCTATAACAACTGACTGTAGAATAAGAAAAGAATTCTCTTGCTTTGCTTCCTGTCAGAGAAAATTGGCATAGTGTTGGACTCAAGGTGCTCAGACCACCATAGTGCTTGTAGAACTCCAGCCACTGCTATTTTTTTGTGTGGAGTTTTGGAGTGGAATCAAATCAACTCTTTGTTTTAGAAGGATGTATATGTGATGCAAATTCATCACATATATGCAGCTATGACATGCAAATGCAGTCCAGAGCTATAAATATGCCTGTTTTGTTTTGATCTGAATTTTTGCAGACCCAAGAAACTTAATCAAAATTTGTTATCAAGTAATATTCAGTTAATGGGAAAATCCCTCCCCCAAACAAACAAACGAACAAAATACCTAAAGAGGGGGAGAGAAAAAAGGAATTTATACCTGAGTTCTTCTAGAATATAAAATATGGGCACAAATATCTTGGTTCCTTCAGTTTGCAGATTATGCTGTCCCACTAAACCCACACTGACATTTTTTTTTTATTTTATTCAGACTAGAATGGTACTTAGTGCTCGAGAAAATAATTGCAGCAATCTTTATTTGTGAGATGAGAATTCAATTTCGGCAGAGGAATTTAAATAGCAAGTAAGGATAGTTATCTTCCTGATATTTGATAAATGGAAGAAAGATTTAGTTATCTTGAGGTAAGATTGCTTTTCTGGGAGGATGACATTTATTGCCTCAAGGACATATTTCAGAAAATCCCTATTCTTTATCCAGAGGTGATAGTTCTGTTCATCAGAGAAGAAGGCAATTGGGAAAAGAAAAGATTAATTATATTTTTGTGTGCTTGAACAGGGGCTGCAATTGGTTTGTTTCTGCAGAGGACATCAGTGGAATAGTGAGTGTGTTCTGCAGAGAAGGAAGAGTTTAACCAGTGACTCTTCTCCCAGCTTCTTTTCAATTCTATGCAAAACTTCCTGGGCTCTTATCCTCATCTGTAAATTCCTTAATAGACAAACATCCTATCTATTTGGT
This sequence comes from Acanthisitta chloris, assembly GCF_000695815.1. Lineage (NCBI taxonomy): Eukaryota > Metazoa > Chordata > Aves > Passeriformes > Acanthisittidae > Acanthisitta > Acanthisitta chloris. Next base: position 121,510 of record NW_008661104.1, read on the forward strand.
AGTCAGTTTGAGAGTGAAATCACTTCCCCTCCTCAGCTTCCCAAAAGCCCAGTCATTTCAAGAGTAGCATAAATAAAGACTTTCTTTGGATTTGTGTCCTGTCTACTGCCTCCCCTTTATAATCCCAGTCACCTGTTGCATCCTCTGTTAGCCTTTCTTGGCATATTCACACCTTCGCTTGCCATGCCTCCTGCCATTTCTGTTATTATTTCTCCTCCTAACCACCAAGTTGCCTTGTCAGTCCAGCCATACTATGAGCCACAGGTCCTGTGCCTGAGTCTCTGCTACGGTGGGTCATGCTGGGTGATTCTCACTCTCTGGCCTTCCTGCAGCAAGAGGGAGAATCGCAGAGCTCACACCTTCCCTTTCAGTTCCCATTCCTTTCCCCTTCCCATAGGACATTAATTCAATTCTCTGCTTTCTTTCTCTTTCTCATCCCCCCCCGAGACCTCTGCTTCAGTCACATTTATTGAAATTGGCCAAGGGAGTAAAAAAAATTAGGAGTAAGCTGACAGATGGATAAATAGCGCTATTATATAAACTTCCTCCTTCATTAGAGAATCAGCCTAAAAATACAGGGGAAAAAAAGCACACTACTATCTTTTGTAGTGGAAGAAATTTCTCCATTTGCATGTAGCATAAAATCAAACTGATTTGTTTTCAAGATGTGAGCCAGTGTAGTGGAGTAGACTATCATACTGTCCTTTTAAAGGGATTCTGCCTGTGTACATGATCTTCTGCTGGGTAATAATAATGCCTTTAAATTCAGATCTCTTGATTTCTTTATGCTATGGCAGACATGCCTCAGATCTTTGTAGAAGACAGCTCCATGACACCTAGAAAAGCTGGAAGAGAACTATACCAACTCAGGACATAAATGGTCCTGTTTTGTCCTAATTCCAAAGCCAGTGTTCCTTAGTTTTTGGTGTTGACTGTCCTCTTCATGACCTTAATCTGAGGAGAAATTACTCTCCCTTTCTGCTTAATACCTTCTGTGCATCAAATTTCCTGCCTTCAGTACATTTGACCTCTTAGCAGGCATAAGTTTAGATTGCACAACCTGTGTGCCTGCCCTGGTGTCCAGCATCAGATGGACCATTTCTAGTCCACCTTCTTGTCAGTTCTCACTGACAAATGTTCATAAGGGTAGATGTGCAAGGAATGACCTTTCCCTTCCTCATTGAGCTATAAACCTGTGTGGTTTGATAGGATCAAGAAAGAACGAACATATTTTTTCATTCCTCTTAGGAATGAAAGACTCTTAAATCTGCTTCAAAACTAATAGTGAAGCTAACCACTTCTCTGGATGTACTTAAAAAAAATAATTAAAATTTGAGATTATTTTAGAGTTCCAAATTACTTAATTGATGTATCCATTTGCATATATTTTGTAAGTGTATATTGAGTAAGATCAATATCCACTCATTTTCTATTCTAGATATTTTGCTTATGTTTTAAAATTGTGAAGGTAAATTTTGTGCTTCAAAAATCTGTCTTTTCACTCTTATATGCTCATCTAAAATTGACTCTTACTTTGAGATATTGCATAATTTAATAAGATATTATGAAAAGTGACTTTAAAACTTCAAAAAATTATTTTTCTCTTTGAAAAAAATTTATTTTGCACCTCTCAAAGTATTGGGCATATCATAGCGCTCTGTTGAGCACTGTGACAAACAACCAACCTTTGTGGATGAATATCAGATTTAAGTGATATTATATGGTTTGGGCTGAAGTGGAGTTAACTTTCTGCACAGTGGCTAGTATGGGGCTATGTTTGGGATTTGTGCAGGTCACAGGGTTGATAGTGCAGAGATGTTTTTGTTATTGCTGAGCAGAGCTTAAACAGAGCCAAGGCCTTTTCTGCTTCCCATACTACCATGCTGGCAAAGGAAGTTGGGATTGCATGGGAGCTTGCGAAGGGACAGGTGACCCAAACTGACCAAAGGGATATTCCATACCATATGACACCATGCTCAGTATATAAGGTGGGAGGAAGAAGGAGGAGTGGATTGATGGCATTTATCTTCCCAAGGAACTGTTACGCATGGTGGGGCCCTGCTGTCCTGGAGATGGCTGAACACCTCCTGCCTGTCAGAAGCAGTGAATTAATTTCTTGTTTTGCTTTGTGTGTGCAGCTTTTGCTTTCTCTATTAAACTGTCTTTATCTCAACCCAGGAGTTTTTCTAGCTTTTACCTTTCTGATTCTCTCTCCCATCCCGTTGGTGGAGGAGTGAGCAAGTGGCTGCATGGTTCTTGGCTGCTGGCTGGGGTTAAACCACAACAGAGGTGATACTAATCATAGTGCAAATGAATGAATTATATAGTGTCACCTGCTTCTTCTGGTATAAATTATCATTGCTCTGCTGTATGTCCTTTAGTTATGATAAAATTTCTTCAGTGCATTCATTCTTTCATTTTTAAAAAGTATATATATTGCAATCTTGTTTTCTTACTCTGAGCAGATTATTTAACAGGCAGTATTTCTTTATTATTTTATATTGCATTCAGGATGTTGGGTGATTGCTTTATAAATAAATGATAAAAAATTTTGCTTGAAAAGAATAAAAAGTATTACTTCTTTCTTACACTATCATATATCTATTCTGTCAAAGAGGGTAGTAATAATAGCACTACTGTCCATTAAATCATTATTCTTCCTTTCCCTGTCTAGTCTCATACTGTATCTCATTACCATACTGTCAGAACAAGTTCTGTGTAAAAACAGCTAAGAAGGTAAGAAGAGGAACCTCATCTCCCTCTGCAAAGTAGCAGATGATGGATGCAGTCCACATCTGACCTTTCTCTTACCAGTTCTGGAGCCTCTGTAGTAGTCCTGAGTCAGCATTTACAGAGATTTACAGGTATCACAGACCCAACTATCTTAAAAGCCCTCTAGATAGTAGGAGTGTGGCATGATTCTCTGTGTTGGACACCTAGTCTTTCAGTTCAGGGGCAGAACTGCAGGTTCAGTGGACTCTGGGGGAGGAGGAAGAGTCTAAGAGAGGATGGACAGATTCTGTGGAGGATCACTGGCTCTGAGCTGTCTAGAATGAGACACTGAAAACTGGGCTAGTCACTTGTGTTGCTCTTCACACCCCAGCACTGCATGCTCTTCTTCACACTCATTTGGAATTCAGCTACTTGCAAGATTTTTAGGATGCTGCTTTGAAGCACTGCCTTTGGTCATTGCAGTGACTATTATTCCTCTTCAGGAATATATGGAGAATGCTAGAAGTGGGAAGAGAAAAGAACAAAGCCATGCTTTCCTTATTACAAATGTGATGCCATAAAAACTTTAAGTTTACTCATAATCACAGAATCATTTAGGTTGTAAAAGACCTCCAAGATTATCAAGTCCAACCTTTGACCAATCAACCACCTTGTCAACTAGACCATAATATGAAGTGCCAAGCCCAGGCAATTCTTGAACATCTCCAGGTATGGTGACTCCATCACCTCCATGGGCAGTCTGTTCCAATGCTTGATAACCCTCTCAGTGAAGAAATTCTTCCTGATGTCCATCCTGAACCTCCCCTGGTGCAGCTTGAGTCTATGCCCTGCTATCCTATCACTAGTTGCCCAGGAGAAAAGACTGACCTGCTGTCCTGGTTCTGGCCAGGACAGGGTTAGCTTTTGCAGCAGCCAGGAGGGGCACACTAGGACCCTGGGGTTCTGTGGAGTGGTCTGGGGGTGCCCTTTGTCAGGCGCGGTGTGTGCGTTGGGGCAGCGCAGGGCTCCATGTGGTGAGCGCTCACATGTGAGTTGGTCACCTCTCTGGTACACAGCTATTAATATGGTTGTAACTGCTCATTTACTTACTCCATCGCTGTTTTAGTAAATTGCTCTTATCCTAACCCATGATCTTTAACTTTTGTGCCTCCAGGTGCCTCCATCCCACCACAGGGGTCAGGTTGGGGGTGTGAGCAACTAGCAGGTGGTCTGGGGAATTTCAGTGGAACACCACTGATTGGTCTAGGTCTCTCTGCAAGGCCTCTCTGCCTTCAAGAGAGTCAACAGCTCCTCCCAATTTTGTATCATCTACAAATTTACTTAATAGTCCTTCATGTCCTGCATCCAAGTAAATAATGGATATATATATATATATATAAAACATTGATCCCTATTAGAAGAACTTATTAATGATATAATAAGTTAGAAATATAGACTATATTTAGGGCAGGGAAAGGGAAGATGGCAGAATGTGCTTTCAATTTTTTTTTCCCTCTGAGAACAGAGAACAATCCAGGACAAATGAAAGCTGCTGCATCACAGGTAGAGTTTTACCCTTGAATTGACAGAGTTGTCTCTCCAGAAATGTTGAGGGCCGCCAGTAGCTCAAGTCTGCCAGCTGCTGTAGTCAGGGAAATTTAGCATCTTGGTTTGAATTTACCGACTATTTCGACTGACCTTTTTTACTTTAAATTAAAAAAAGAAAAAAAGGGGGGGGGCAAAGAAAGGAAAAATGCTTGCAGTCTAACCTTGTGCCTTTTGTGCACAATGTACTCCTTCAGATGGCAAACCCTGATGTTTCTGTGGAAAATGCATGCCTTTACTCCCTTGTGGCAGGGG
>NW_008661104.1:126112-148626 GCF_000695815.1 Acanthisitta chloris
CCTTTACGCCCTTGTGGCAGGCCTCCAAAGCCTTGGTGTGACCATTTTGGTCATATAATCACTTAGGTAACTTTAGATATGTTAATAGCATGCATAATCCCCAGCCTAAACCTTCCCTGACACAACTTTCTGCCATTCCCTTGGGTCTTATCAGTGATCACAAAAGAGAAGAGATCACACTACTTCCCCTTGTGAGGAACTGTATACTGCAATGAGGTCTCCCTCAGTCTCCTTTTCTCCAGGCTGAACAGACCAAGCGACCTTAGCTCTCAGTTTATTTTGCAGCTATTTTCAGACATTACAACTATTTTATCTGTGTTTTCTAAATTCTTGGGTGTAAGAATACGAGAATTGTGAGGCTTTTGGCCAGAGAATTCCAGTTAAGAAATATGCATTAAATATCTTCCACAGTTAGCTTATATTTTTCATCAGCTTCAATAATTTAATTTATTTAATACTTTTTTTTTATCACTTTCCTTTCTGCAGGATTCAGTGAAGTCTAATCTCAGACTTGAAGTCAGGAATAGCTAAGTGTGGATATTGAATATGCAGTTGCCTTTTATCTGTAAAGAGATGACTTTTTGTAAAGAAATCATTATCTATATATATTTAAAGAGAAAAGGAGGCTCTGACTAGTGAGTTTACTTCAACACACATGAGATTTAGCAGGAAATACTAGTTATTAAGGCTTTATCCGGAAATATCATCCTAGATTCCTATTTTTAAAATCTTGGTATTTGTTGCTGTGAAAACTGTAAAGTGTCCTATTGATCTCATTTAAGGTAAAAGTTGATAAGATTAAAGAAACAAGTTATGGCTATATCTTAGTCCAGCTCTTTCAGGGTCCCTTCACCAGCTTCATACCTGCTGCTATCAGAGAAGGAGAAACACTACTGACAAGTAGAAAAAAAAGGTACAGGAAAAGGAGTGGAAAAATCTACTCCTTGCTGCTGGAGCACTGAACTGACAGCAGTAGAATCACTCCAGTTCCCAGACAGGAGCAGAGAGGAGAGAAGAAACCAGCTAGTGCACAGCAAATGGCAAGGAGCAGGGCGAAAAGGTCAGCATAGTGGTCTAGACAACAGTAGCATCACAGATGCCCTTGTATTCTTGTAAAATCTGTACCTAATCATATTAATTATTGTTCATTAGTATGTAACCCATGCTCTTTGCCTATCACAAGTAATAGGAGTGACTTGTGCAGCTTTTTACCCTGGTCAGGGTTATATCCATTTTGTAGGTGACATATATTTAAACCAAAATGATAAAATTATAGCTTAAAGGAAATTTCAGACTTATTGAGTGCCCAAAATGTATACACCACAAGTTGCTGAGGAAAAATCATGCCAGGAATTCAAAGGCTGCTCTACGACTTAGCTGAATTTGACTTTGCAGGGCACTGCTACACAGGAAGATTATTTCTGTGTTACAGCAGCAGGTGAGATGCTGGATGTGTACAGCTGCATAGTACTGTGCAGGAAAGGACTGAGTAGAGGCAGAGTACGTACATTTGAGAAAATGAGGCACTAATATCCTATTAACAGCAGGTGATTATGAAAAAGTATATTCCCTGAGGCCTTGAAGAAAGCCAAGAATGAAAATGAGCAATAGTTCTCTAGTTTGTTATGTCTGCTTAAAACGGGATTCCAAGAGGAATCTCGCTATTTCTTCAGCAATGACTAAAGGTATGGTTTTGTCTTTTTTTGGGCTTTTATTAGTAAGAGCCAGAGATTTGCCATAATGTAATGTGCTAAAGCCATGTAGATAAAAATACATTTCCACACAAAGCAAAATGATAATGGCATCATTGGATACAAATACTCTGCTACAGCAAATGGTGGATGATGACTTCAAATACCTTTTTGGAGGGTTTCAATCAATTTTTCATGATATTCTGGGCTTAGTTTGTCAAAGATTGCAACTGACTGCTTCAAAATTGGCTAAAGGAGACTGGACCCCTAACAGCCATAGGTATTTTTGAAAATTCTTGTCAGAAAAAATCATGTCACTATTACTGAGCCACTTTGCATGTGAAGAGTTAATGTATGAAGTAGAGAGGTTGAAAATAAGATGGAAAATTAATTTTCTAAAGAACAATATAATCATCAGTATTTAAATGAGGTAATGCATTATCTCATTATTATCTTATTAATTAAAGTGGCCTTATAATATGAAACTCATTATTAAGCTACCTGCTTATCAGCAAGGTTGTCATGCTGTATTATTAAACCTGACTGACTGTGATTGAACTGTGACAGTGTGTACAGGTGGCCTGAATTCCATTTAGTACTCCTGTCTAAGGGAGCTGGATATTTCTCTGGGGTGAGTTACAAGGCCTAAATGAGATGAGCACCTAGACAGCAGGATACAGGTGAAATGATGGGGACATTTTGTAATAGGGTTTGGTTCTCCTCTCCCATTGTTAAAGTCTTAAAGTCTAGCATTAAATACAGCAATACCCCTTATGTTAAATTACATTGCAATTAATATGCCAATTTTCCCAAATGGAAATTTTTTAATGTGCAGTTATTACTAGCTGGTTTAATTATTGTGGTCTTTATCATAACATAACATGTAAAATTGTATATGGTAAGTAACAATGATAGAATAGGAGAATATGAGCTGATAAGAGGGGTAAGATTTCTGCCATTATAGACAATTTCTATATTATTATTTCCCCAAAATAATAGTTATCTTTCATTTTACATATATACTCTTCCTCTTTTCCATTTTTTTTATTTTCCTTCAGTATCCACGCAGAGATAATTGAAACGGATTATATGCCTTTGCTGTGGTACACAGATTTGACATAACATGTCTATATTGTCCTGCATGATTAAGTTGTTAAGACACTGGAAAAGGTAGTTTCTTCAGTGGAAGTTCCTTAAATTCTTACCATTTCCCTATTAATGTCAGGAAAGCAACAACTGCAGTTGTCTCATATGTGATACGATAACCAGGGAACATTACTCTGGACCCCTGTTTTCCAGCAAGTTGGTGTTTGCTCCTGTGATGACTGAGAAGGGTCCTGCTGATCTCCTATGTGGTAAAAGTAGTTTGGATGACAGAAGAACACAGGCCATGAGTTGTTGCTTATCTGTGATTAGAGTGACCATGTGAACATCATTTTCCCAGAGAGTGATCAGCTAGCGCTACTGTATTACCTTGTTTTCTGGAAGAAACACACAGTTTGTGGATAAGAAGGGAAGAATGCAGGCCATGGCAAGAGAAGAGATCTGCATCTTGGGCAAGTAGACAGTTTGTACATTTGACTTTCTCATTTATAATCCCTCCTCAAAATGTGCTGGAGAGCAGTTCTTAGGCATTGCGTTACTGATGGCTCTCAAAGACCCTTAACCTTGTGGTGATGGTCCGGAAAGACTTCTGGAAGCTGATGGGAACAGCACTCACTGTACTACAAAATGTGTGAGACTTCTTCATCAGATTTCAGCAGCTGTTCTCTGTGAATCACTCTGTGATTTAATGCATGTGTCAGAAGGTTTCCAGCATAATTGTCCCTCTGCTCCTAGAGAAGATTTCCCTTGTCTAAAGGGCTCTGTCATGTTTTTTATAATGTATGTTGGCTGAAATGACAATTACTTATTAGCAACTTCTTCTTCCTTCCAACAGCTTCACTGATATGGAACTATGGAAAGTCTGGAATAAAATGACTATCATATTATCCTCTCTTTCAGAAAGTCATGGCTTTTTTTACCCCCCAGGATTTATTAGTCTTCTCTGACATTTTTCTTCTTTCTCTCTTTCTTCTTTTCTTTTTACGTTTTTTTTTAATGTGTGTCTAACAGTGTCTGGAACATTTCATCTGAATTGTCATTTCCAAAGTTGATGACATCAAGTTATAATTTTCAAAAATGTTAAAATATACTCCTAGACCATATTTGTCATATAATCATTTGGTTGTACTCAATGATATTAAAGTTCTTTTACAACCTAAGTGATTATATGATTCAAAAATACAGAAATTTTAAAACAAGAATAAAGTATTGGTATATATTTTATGAATAATGTGTTCTGTTCATTTATTTGATATTGTATGTATAAACAAATATGACAGAGCTGACAAGGAGAACTTGAATGGAGACTTGATCACAACCTTAAGTGTAACAAACTGCTATAGCAACTAAGGTCTAAGCTTCCCCAAATGCAAGTCTAGGCGCAATGTAAGCAAACCCCTTACTGTTAAGTGTAGTCATCTGACTCGAATTCAATATCTTGTATGCACAATGTCCATTTTCTTTAATAAAAGTTGCCATAATAATAAGGGATTCCCTGCAACTGGAAACTTTACATAATACCTACAGAATTCTTGACAGTTTCCATGTAGCCCTGAGAATAGTTATTAGCTTTTCTGTGGCCAACCCATGTCAGTTTTTATTACTGTAATTGTCAACCTCTAGTGATGTCCTTGGTTATAGTACCTTATGTTTTACAGCACAGTCTATCCAGAATAAAGTGAGTTGCTTAATGATATCCTTGACTTCAGTCTCACTGCCTTTATGTGTCCCTAGATTCTGTGATTCTATATGTAGTGGTGTGTGAAGCAAGTTTTTCATTAAGCACACATTATTCTCATAACGTCTTCAGTAAAGGAAGACTTAGGTTGTTTTTTTTACTGTGGACAGTGAAATGAGTTAAAACTCATAGTGTGACGAGATGAATCTGAAAGCATTCCAGTAATTATGGCTGTTTCTGTTCACTTTTCCTTGTATGTACCTCTGGTAAAGCAGCATGGCCTCTTTAGTTTAATGCTTCACTCAGGCTCAAGACATTCCTTCATGTACCCAGTTCTATGTGCGAGACAACTTTAGGAAGTTACTTTTCCCTTTATGAATGACTTTATTTGTCTGAAAAACAAAGATAATGATACTGACTTCCTTTGCATGGTGCTTTGTGACCTGCATGTTGAAAGGACCAGGCAAGACATAGGAATATTAATTACTGCTGTTCTTCAAAGACTCTGTTTTCTTAGTTTGACCAAAGTAGTTTCAGTAACTTCTGGTCTTGCTGTTCTACCTTTTATATTTTATTGCCCTTATTTAGTGAATTAAATATTCTGAAATTATCTTCTAATATAGAATTCTGGCTAATATATTTACTGTCTTAATAGAACAATGAAATGGAAGATTAAAATGCAGATGAGATGAACTGCCTGAAGAGAGCATACTCAATAAAACAATTTATTGCTATAATGCTGTAGTCTGGAAACAATTTTTCAAAGCCTGTTAGCATACATAAAAGCATTGTTAACTCTATGTTTAAAATAATTCTGAAACCTGATTGGCAGAAGAATTGATGTTTGAAAGGTCAGATGACCTAGGTGAAAATTGTTAGGTTTTATGATTGCCTATTTATTGCTGCCTTCTTGTTTGGTTTATTACACTTCTGGATGTATTTATTACTGATATAGATGGCTAATACTTGCAGAATCCTCTTAAGGTCTCAGAATCAATTATATCTTGTGGTAGTTAGTTTCAAAATTCATAAGTAAAATGTAAAAACTGTTTCCTCTGTGTATGTAATTTTGGAGTTTATTGATCATTTACTCATTATTTTTGAAGGGATAGAGTATAAATACAGCTCCGATTTACATTTTCTCTCCCACAACTATTTTAATGTAAAGCAAAATGGATACTTTCTTGATGATGGTCCTCACATGGCTCTAAACTAAGGGTAACAGTGTTTCATGGAGTTTTATAGTACTGTTCACTACAGAACTCTATATATCAATGAGGATATGTGGTTATTAAAGAATACATGTTATATATGTATGTTTTTATATGTGCAATCCATATGCAGTACTTTTGCTGCAGAGGAAGGTGAGGCAGGCACCATCTGAAAGGTGGAGACATATTTCTAGTGTAAATACCATATCAAAGAGACAGCAGACCTTTGAATGTGGTCAACAGGGATAAAACACAAAGACAACAAGATGCAAGGACCTCTATATATTACTCTCAGACAGCAGCCTACTGTGTCGCTTTTTTGCTAATTTCTCGTGTTGTACCTCTTATGCAGAGATTTCCCCTTCCAAATTTTTTCTGCAAAACTCTTAGCAAACCCTTGTGAATTAGATATAATTCTGTAAGGAGAAAACAGTTGTGAGTCGCATGATGAGACATTTCTGTTAGACATTAATTTTTCTATTCTTCTTCTTATAAGGATAATTCATCTTTAAGAAGTTTTCTGCCAGAACCTGAGGTGTGATAGGGAAGACTCAAACAATTTTGTCACAGGGTGCAACAGAGAGTGGGATTTAGGTGTCACATCTTGGTGTGTTCCAGACAGACAAAGTCTAGAAATGGACAGGGTAGGGAGAAGGCAGTTTGGCCAACAGCAGTCAGGGTGGTGGTTTTAAATTGTCCCTTTTCTCTCTCTTTTTTCTTCTTTATTTTTTTAAGGGGAATTGGAATATATATTCTAGAATTTTAGAAAAGAATAATTCACATAGATATTTCAGCCATTTCCTGGGGAAAGTTAGTCAATATTAAGGCACTTTGCCACATGACCATAGAATAAGATGGATTAACCTGAAATTGATGGAGAGATTGCAGCTGATTTCCTTTTGTAACTGAGACTCATTTAAAAACCAGAGACATAGTTGAGGTAAAGCCAATCTATAATTACATTAATTAGAATAAACCAAATAACTCATCATTTATCATTTGGACCTTTCATGTTGTTCGCAGACTTCTAGATCAGCTCAGAAATATATGTAGGAACTGGGCCCAACAAGTACAATTTAATTACTATAATACATCTTTTTATGACACAGACAGAAGTAAAATGGTCAACAGGCCATTGCATTTCCTTTATTTAATAAAACTGCACATAAATGACACAATGAAAAATGTTTGCAGGCAAGTTCTTTAGAGGGCTGGCAAAAGATGTCAGACGATGCTCTCAGGTGCACATTTAGATGCCATTAGCTAAAGACAACCATATGAAAGGCACTGTAAAAAAACAGAGTCTCTTTCATTCCACTTTACTTGTACTGTATTTTCCCCTGCGTTCCCAGAATACAAGTAGACAGTATAAAGTTGGATGGGGCTGCCAAGGAGATTTATTTTTATATTAGTTAAATTTCATTAGGACTCTAATGCCTCTGTAGTCCAGTCTGCAAGTATATTAAATCTTTCAAAATTAAGGTATTTTCAGTTCTTTGCTGCGTAATCATCTGAGCAATCTCTGGGTTGTTTTTTTTTTCTAAAACTTGCTAACAGATAATGCTGCACGTCTGCATTTTCCCACATGACAATGATAAGAAAAAACAGTGCTTGATAAAGTGGCTTAGACTTAGCAGGGTGAATGTAAAAAGAACATTTGTGTCTTTGGATTACACCTTGCAAAACCACGTTTCAAACCAGCCACAGCTAATATCAAACATAGCCTTTCAGAGATCCAGGCTGTCCATGACAGGAGATGAAACTGGTTTCTTTCCGTTACAGAAACCAGGCAGAGAAAATATCATGCAGGGAAATAGGCAGCGTACACAGCAGCTCTCATTTCAGATGTCTTAAGCCCAAGGAGTGATTCATTCTCAGGAACTGATTTTAATCACAGTTGAGGACAGCTATCCTGTTGCTCACATATATCCTCCTCCAAGCAACATTGTTGCTACACAGAGCTTTGCAACTACACAAAAATGTCCCTTATGTCAAAGGAATATTTGACTGACTGGTAAAGAGCCTGAATTATTTGAATGTGATATGTAGCAGGATGTTCTTCCACTTTAAGGAATTCAAATTTTTTGCATTTATTGAAAAATTAAGACTCAATAGAATTTTTTATATTCAATTTGGTTTTTTTTTAAAATCTACTGTATGAAATAAAGTAGTAAAAAATGAGCAACATAGCACATTATATATGCCAAGAGGAGTAACTGGGATTTACTTCACAAGGGCTGAAATATATGCTACTATTATAGCCTAACTCCAAGAGCAGATAAATCACTAGTGGTGACTGACAGTCCAAGTATCTTAAACCACCTACTTTACCAACAGATTAGTGAACATGCACAAATTTTGATTCATCCATCAACTTTTTAGATTTTACTTTTTGCTCCTCTTTCCTCCACCAAGGAAACATTACAGTTTATTGCTAAATTTATATTGCATATAAAATTTAAACAAATCTCATACTTTTTTTTGCAAAAATATGTACAGCTATACTAAAAAGAACCTTTTTTTTGCATTTCTAGATTTTATATTATCAGTGAATTCTGCTGCTTCTAATTTTCAGAAGTTGCATTTAGTTCTTACTCTGTGTTTAATTACGTTAAGATGAAATGGAAATAAAAGTAAAAACATCAGTAATCTACTGTTTGAATAAAAAGTAATTAAATATAATCATGAATATGCAACAGAGTTATTAAAAAGTTTTTGTAACTGAAATGACAGTGCTTTATTAAACCAAAGAGCTGTGCTTGTTTTGTGTAGTTTAAGACTTTAAAACTAATAGAATTCAACTTGTCATATCTGCTTCATAACTGCATTTTCAGGGAAAAAAACATACTCTCAGTTTTTCCGTCTCCAATTGTGTTTTTAACTTTAAAGTATTTATTTATTGGGAATAAACTACCTAATCTAGGAAAAAAACCTAATTCTGAATCTTCAAAAGTGTCTGTAAGTCACTTTCAACAATTTCTGGTATTTTATTAAAAATAATCCCTTATTTTACTAGTCCTTTATTAAAATACGGCAATATAGGTTAGAAGTGCTTAAATGTCATTGTAAGTTAGCTTTGTAGCTTATACTGATATAGGAGTTAAGTTATTATGATGTCACCTAATAATATAGTTATAGTAAGAACACCTATAATAACAAAACTGTGAAAAAAAATAAAGTATGTAATCTAAAAGAATAGACATTTGAGTTCGGGTTTTTGTGGCTTTTTTTGGGGGGGGTGTGTGGGGAGCTTAGTAAAGAGCAGAGATCTGGAGTATATCTTCATTTTACTATGGTGAGTTTTCATGTGTGTTATTAATTTCTGTTATAGAAATTATTTTAAACCAGAACAGTTGTGTTGTAAAAATGACTAACAGCTTTGCAACCACCAGGCTGTCTTTATGTGCCACGGCATGTCACTGATCTAAAGAGACATGTCAGCAAACTTTCCCTCACGGGCTATACAAGAAAACATGAAATATTACTGATGCTGTTTGCATATAGATAACTCCCAAAGTACAGTCAGTTATGGAAAGCCTGCTTGTTGCTAACACTTCAATAAACAACTCAATCCTCGATTTTGGTTTAAGGATGTATTTTTAACCTCTGAATCTCTTTACTAATCTCATATGTAAGAACGTTTTTGAGATATTAATGTTTTCCATGGCCCATGAACTTTGATACTTATGCTTTAGCCAGTGTCTGATTTACAAAATAGCCTTCAGCACAGCTATCCTCTCAAAGACCAGTAAGAGGTTACATACAAATTCTATTCAGACAGCTGTGATCATAACAAAAGATATAGAAAGTGTTTTTATTATAGCCAAAACATACAGTTGTTGAAGTTTCAACTGAGCAAGCTGAAATATTATGAACTATTTTTGATTTCAGTTAAAAAATACACAAGCTTTGCTTTCCTTTACCTCCATTTTCAAGTCATTGTCTTTGCATATAAACCCCCTTTATTTTTTCAGTGTTTGTTTTTATGGCCCTCCAAATATTTTAAAATCCACTTTGTATGTATATTCCTTACAGTGTGATTTTTACTAAGAAAATTCAAAGCCTTTTTCACATTTCATTGGTGTAGATACCTGCAAAAGGGCTAGGAAATGCTGAAGTGGCAAAGTAGTCTTTTACTTTGGTGATTGCACCCGTTTGTCTAGTATATATTAAATAGATTGCAGTACATCATCCCAGGATGATTTCTTCTGGAGTTATTGTCTCCAGATTGTCATTTGAATTATGTAATGTGTCAAGGTTTGACTCTGTTCTGTTGAAAACCTTATTTTTCTCTACTTCAGCAAGAAACCCACCACTACTACTATGACTTTCACTTGCCTATTTTTTTTTCAGTAGAGAGCACTCCTACATCTCATGATTGCAAATGGATACAATTAGAAGAACATTTGTTGTTTCCTCACATGCCTGTCTCTTTAGTCCTTGTTTTCTCTATATTTTATGTTCTGGTATTTTGCGTCCCAATTTTTTAGGAACAATATTGTTATCTAGAATAAGGGCAGTTGTAAATTACTGGAAAGGACCTGCTTTCCTCACTATACTAGTTTGTCAGTGCTCTATGGAGACTGCAAAAGAAACCTGAGTCTAAAAATATTGCACAGGCTTACATTTTATCTATAGCTTATTCCTACACCCAACTGTAACAAGAAAATAAATAACTTCTGTGAAAAAAAGATTATTTTGGTAATTAGGTGAGCAAGTCACTTATTAATGGCTATTTCAACTCCCAATTTCTATTGTAATTGCCCATTCTGCCTTAATTTTCTACACAAGCCTTTGTGTGTTGGACAAACTGTTGGAAGTTCCTTATATCCAACCCAGACAGACACCATCACCTCCACTTCTGCTCAGCAATACAGATCCAATAAGCACGAAGTTCCTGAATAGGTTTTTGCACACATATCTGTGTATCACCCTGTTGCTACTTCAGCAGAGTTGGGTTGGAGAACAGGGTCTTACCATACATTCTTCTCTCTCTTATTCCCAAATAAGGGAATAGGGGTAATCCCAAATGGTAATAAGGGATGTGATGATCCTTGGGCTGTTGACAGCCTGCACCTTGTTGGGCACAAACTTCTCATCTGCACTGGGAAATACTAAAAAGGAATAGTCGAAAGTGCCTGCCTAGGTCAGGAGGGGGTGCTAGGTTCTCTCCATGAAAACACAAGGTGTTTAATTCCAATGGATTGTAGAGAGAACCTTTTCCCCCTCACTTCCAGGACAGGTGCTAAAGGCAAAGCATTCACCTCTGTGTTCTGAGAAAGAGCAGCAGGTTCCCCTGCACTGTATTTAATACTGAACTGGTATTTAATCTTAATCTAAAAATGCTTACCAGGGTTTCCATGTACATGAGCATTTTGGTTAAAAGCAAAACTAAAAAAACCCCAATATTATTTTAAATCTTGGTGAAGCTTGGATGCAAGAAGGCACCATGGGCTATTCCACCCTGAGGTGCATAGTTGCAAGTAAAGAAATTTTAAGTGGCCAGGAACAGTATGGTTAAAAAATGAAAATGTTCAAGTTCTGCCAAGAGTGTCTAAATATTTGTTTTTTGATGAAAAGGCCTTATTTTTAATCCTATTCATTATTCATTACATAGAATCTAACATGAAAAACCCAGAAGACCTTAGTGAGAGTGAGGCCTCCTTGGGACACTGGAAGGTACATGGAAAGCCAATTCTCCGAGGAGCTTCCAGAAGGGTAAATCAAGGAATCAAATATCCATTTTCACTATGTGGATTTGGGAATAAATAAAGTTAGTCTAGGATTTGACTGGCAGCAAAAATATCCTATTGAAATTTTGTGGATCACTGGTAAGTGCCAGCTTCAGCCTTCCCCAGGAGCTTGGGGAAATAAAACTGAGCTGTCTGGAGCTCAGTAAGGTAGCTGCTTTTTTCCCACTTTCTCATGTGAACTGATTGATTTGATGAAAAGCAATTTATCGAGCAGGAACAGGATAATTTACAGTGCAATGAGATGATTTGCCATCCCTAAAATTGCTTTCTTGAAATCTAAAACTATGTGCAGTCCTTTTCTTGGCAAGGCTATTAGTGGGGCTGCTCTTTGCTTCCCACTGCTTTGGCCACAACCTTCTCTCAGTTTGTGGTTTTCAGGTCCTTCCACGTATCCTACCTTGCTCACCCCAGGCCAGATGTTGGCAGCAGCTGGCTGTGTGTTTTGAGTCCCTTGGCTACCGCTCCCACAGGCAGTCTCACTCTGCTTCATCCTGCACTCGACATGCTTGTGCTGCTTCACCTCGCTGTCCCAGCTCTTGGCTGCCCTGGATGAACTTTGCTGTTGCCTCTTCATTGTGTATTTCTGCTATCTGAATAAAACACTATAGGTAGTTCCGTGCTATCAGCGCATTCCTGAAGCAGTGTCTCTTAGTTCCTTTTCCTAGGTTCCCATATTTTTACTCTGAACATTTGTCTGAGCCACATTTCGGCACTTTCAGTCACCCCAGTCTTCTTAAAACATCTTCAGTTATGAAATATCCTCCATTTCATATCAGAACTTATTTGTTCACAAAAATGCCTCTCTTGATACAACATTTTGAAATGTTTTAGACCTGCCCGTTTGTGTCTTTTTACCAATCTTTCCATATATCACGTCAGCTGACCACCATTTATTTTCTCTGGCAGAGCTCACTTCCTTAAAATTTGAGCATTGAACTTACATCAGAGGAGGAAGTGATGCTATTTTAAATTTTTACTCAGTTTTGATATTTGAGTTGTTCACTGAAAATGTCTTTCGACTGACTTCTTTTGTTTAGAAAGTACCCAAGATTTCCAGCTTTTTATTATGGTTAAATTGTCTTAAAACAGTTGTCTTTACAACTTTCTTTTGGTCTTGTCTTTTTATTATATTAACCTGGACTCAGTGTTCTTTAACTCATTAATGACACCTATCTATAAGTGTTTGCTTATTTTGAGTCTAAAATTAAAGAAGATTCTGTGGCTATTTCTGAACCTTCCAAATGTAGTGGAGAAAATGCCTCGAGCATTGGTGCAGAAAACCCTGCTATGTCCTTTAGGCAAACAGTTCAGCTCCTTGAATTGTAACAGATAATGGAAAATACAGTACTGACTTGCCAAGCACATTTTAAAATTCTACTGCTTTATTCTGCTGTAAGCCAATATACAAAAGTAATACTCTCTTCCCAGTCTATATGAGAATATAACTGTTTTCAGAGCTTTTCCGTAGACAGAGTCATTTTGAGATTTCTCTTTTCCCTTATTTCTCTACCCATGTTTCTTCTCCCTGCCTCCCCACTACTATCTCCAGAGATGCCTTAAATTACATTTAGCCTGAGTAATACAAGTAAATGGGGACAATGAAGAGCAACATGGTTTGCTTTAATGGAGATGACCTGAAAATTTCCTTGGAAATTGTAATCTGAGGGTTGAGTAAAAGATAAATTGAAGTCGTTACAATTTCAGAGAACAATCAGCATGTTCCATAAGTGAGATCAAGACGTTGTACAGCAGTACATATCTTTTTAAATAGGAATAGTTGCATTCCTATTTTTTTTGGAAATGAATTAGTTTCACTGCATTGTAACAAAAAATTAAAGCTAGATTTCTTTTCTGGTGCAAATACATAACCAGAATCTCAGGTCTGGTCCTTCCTCTGTAATATTTACTTACACCATCAAGAACAGGGTGAGGAGATGTAAACATGGTTACTTTTTTCTTTGTCCGTATCTCTAATTTTCTTACAAGGACCTCTTCTTTGGAACAGTAACATTAACAGCTCAGATTTGAGTATTTTTCCTCCACGCTGAGTACTCTTTATGTCTGTGGCAGTCCTGCAACATCAGATTCTGAAAATCCTGACTGTTTTGAAGAGAAAAGTTAACACTTCACACGTGTGTTTGTAAAGCACGAACAAGTAGTATTTCCTATTCATTATTCATTACATAGAGTCTAACATGAAAAGCCCAGAAGACCTCAGTGAGAGTGAGGCCTCCTTGGGACACTGGTAGGTACATGGAAAGCCAATTCTCTGAGGAGCTTCCAGAAGGGTAAATCAAGAGAGCAAACAAAAGAAAAGAGAGATTTGTTATGACTTGTGCTAGTTTGCAGGGAAGGTGACTGAAAGAATCAGGAATAAAATACAACTGTTCCGACTCATAGGTTCTTATTCTAATAACTGGAATTTAGTTTTTGTAAGTAACTCAGAATGTTATTTTCATAGTCAGTGAAGCAGTCGAGACAAAACATTCCTGGGGAAGAATAGGCAGATTACCATAAAAATGCCTAAAATGGTTAAACTAGATTTATGAAGGATTTGTCATGAAATATGGCTGAATTCTTTACAGGGAGCTGCATGGGTTGGAATAAGGTTTAAGTGTGAGACATTTGTATAAGTTTGCTCTGCTTTAGTTCTTACATGAGGATAATTACAGTCTATCAATGGAAATGTATCTTGAAATATCTGGCAAATAAAAGAAACTTTCAGGATTTAATCATGTTAATGAGTACCTCATACATTAAGAACATGTCTCCAGGCTGCTGAAATTAGCATCTGATCTGCTGAAGAGCCTAGAAGTTCTGGTTCAAAAGAAGTAAAAAAATATTTTGTATATTGGAGATTACTTAAAAGTTTAATTTTTGTTTTCTTCTGAAAAAATTCACTTTTGTGTTGAGAATGAGAATCTTTCCTGGCTGGTTGCCATGCAAAATCTTGTATTCCCTTCATCTTACTAATTTTGAATGATTTATTTTCCTGTTATAAAAATAATTTAACTCTAAGCTAAGTGAATTTGAATTATGATGTAATGAACTGGAATCTCCAGGCAACTTAAGTATTACTTCTGTTCTCCATTCCTTGCCCTCACATTTCTAGTCATACTGTCTAGTCTCTGAACTGATATTGAACAGGTTTTGTCTTCAGATATTTTTCAGGAAACCAGGTTTTTAGAATCTAATAGACATAAGTGATTAAATATTACTCCAGAAGAGGAAAGCCAGAGAGAATTGTGGAGCAGTTCAGTTATTTCAGTAATGCACACCTTAATATTTAACACAGAAGTTCTCTTAGCTGTTCATGTTAATTGGTATATTGATAGATATAGTCATGTGTTTTAGAGAAAACATGCAAATATTCATGATCTGATAGAGTGAAAATTGGAAAGAATGTCTCCCGCCACTCCCAATATGTTTCACTAAAGTCTTAGACCAGGACATCAAAAATTATCAATGTCTTAACTGTTCAGTTGTTTAATTGCTGAGTTTTCTGATGTAGATTATAGGATTACTCCCACAGACAGCATACATAAGGAACACTCCTTGAAACTGCTGAGTCATTTCTGAGTGGATAATAATTTAACTGAATTACCTTGAATTAACTGCAACAGATGGGTTCCTGGTTTTGGCAAAATTAACCCGTAAAAAAATAAAATAAGTAAATTACTAGTCAGCTAACTTGGTCTATAAATTTCTCTCTAGAGTGATCTAATGAATGCTCTGGGTGCAGGGTCGGGCTGTATGTTTAGCAGGTAATTTGCATCTTAGCTAGTACTTGCCTTGCTACAGTGGAAGAATAATTGGAAATGCATGCACTGCATTAAATGTGTTGACTGAAGCTGTAAATTGGAGGAGATTGTGTTTGGTATATAAATCTGGAGAGCACTGCCAGGTTTGGTCATAAATATATAAGTTTATGAATTCTATGACAGATAATAAGAAACATGTCAATGAGTGATGAAAAGTAGATTTCCAATTATTTTAACAACAATAAACTGTCTTTTTGGCATGTATTTATTACAAATGTTTCATCATTTCTACTTGAAGAAATAGAATGGAGAGTGCATAACCGGAGGGGATTCCTGACTGAATAGCAAAATAATGTGTTCAAAATTCCAGTGGGAAAAGGAAGACTTATGTTTGTCTTTGCAGTAGGAATTAATTCACTCTGTTGTTTTGTTTCTACTGCTGATTTGAAAGGAAGAAATCTATTTTTCAGTATTCTGATAGAAGGAATTTATTAACCTTGTCTGTGACACCACAATAAAAACATTTGGAATTCTAAAGAATTTTCATTCTGATATGTTTAAAAACTGCATCAAATGACTGAAAATATGTATGGTTTTGTTTCAGGGAGGATGCAAGAAGGGCAACTATCTCATTATTAAAGCCAGATACTGACAGCTTTGTCATGAGACCACCTGCTTCAGCTTTCATGGACTCTCTGGGAAATCGTGGAGTTGCAGAAAACACAGCCACCTCTAAGTGGGGAAAAGACATTTATGTTAATGAAGATGGGCAATGTGAAAACAAGCCTATGCTTAGCTGTATTGCAATGTCTCATGAAAAGAAGAATTTGGTGTTACTGAGAATTAAGGCTGGGGCACTAAAGATGTAAGAGCTGCTGCTGAAAGACATTCTTCCTGCTTGGGATACTGTCTTCAAGGTTGGGCCATTTTCTTCATGCCACATCTCTAAAATCCTGGACTAATTAAGTGTCCCAAATAAGCATACCTGATTCATAGGTTCAGTAAAGGCTGGGAGTATGAGGTCTTGTTGGGTTTGCTCCCACAAAGGGAAGAACATGAAAGCTCCATGCATTGTTTTCATTCAGATACTTCAAGATGATGGGGATAACCCACATTGGTATGGGTTGGGCAAGGATTATGAAATGCTTCCGAAAGTATTTCTTTGGTATTATAACAGAATAAAGGTAGTGAATGAAAAGAGTGCTTTTCTATCTCAAGAGACCAAGGGAAGTATTATTACACCGTTACTATAGGAGGGACATTGCTGTAGAGCAAGGGAAACCTGGCTGGCATGGGAGAAAATTCATGAACATTCAGAAACCAGAGTTAGATACCTTTTCAAGTTGGAAGAAACAACAGCAGGGCATGATGAGACTTTGGCACCTTCTGTGCTTATGACGGTGTTAGAAATATGTATTCTTAGAGAGAGTAATTTCAAATATGAATGCCCAATTTTATTTTCAGGGCTAATAAACATAAAATAATTGTGGGATTTTGTTTGTTTGTGTGTTGTGGTTTTTGGTTCTTGGTTAGTTGTTTTGGTTTTTTTAATATGTATCACGCACAAAATCTGTGGCTTTCCTTGCAGTTCTAGCATATTGGTTTTTTTTCTGTAGCTCTGCAAGCAAAGCCTGGTGTAGATGAGGATGAACAATGATGTTTAATTGAGAAATTGATTTTTATTGACGTTTTGTAGAAGGCCCTCGTATCGAACATACACATGAGATAGGAAGGCAGTTCTGTAGGCAAAGAGCAACACAAAGTATGAAAATTATGCAGATCTCATGAAAATATCTCTGGTTTACATATAGTGCAGTGCAATGCATTTTTAAAATGTGCTGGTTTGGGTGATGCTGAGCTTCTGTGCTGTTAACCTTTATTATGTCAGCTATTGTGGTGACCTACATACTACTATGAATAATTTTATCTATGCATAAATGTGCTTCAGAGCACAGTTTTATAGCATATGGTTTTATATATTTTCTGTTAAAATATTTGCCAAAATTACTCTGGTTCTGAAATCTCTGTAGAGACTTGTACACCTAATTCTCTATGTTACCTCAAAAGTAAGTAACCGTAAGTATTTCTATCCTAAATTTATTTTATCCCTCATATATTTTTAAGGTTCCTCATTTTTGAGGATACCACCATTTCAAGTGTCCATTCTTTTAAAATTGTAGAATTCATTTGTGCCAAAATGAGATGTGCTTACAGCTCACTCAGAGTAGGGATTTCTGTACAGGATTAGGCCTTGTTAGCATCTCTAGTTCATTCAAAAAGAACTAGAAACTCTGAACTGTTCTTGAAAAATAAAAAAAGCACAAAACAAAATAAAAACACGACACAGCCAGAACAGTTGGCCCCTTTTCTTGCTTGTAGTCCCCCTTGTAGTGGTTAATATCTGCCACATTCAAAGGTGGACTAATTAAATAATGGCATAGAAACTATACAAAACCTAGGACATTTGCAACAGCACATCAGCCTCATGCAATGATTTCACTATGTTATATCCAGAGATTACTCTTTCACAGTTTTACTGTGAGAGTTCACCTCTTACTTGCTGCTGGTTCTTTTCGTCTTTCTTTGAAAATGCACATAATCAAAATGTACTACATAAGCTATAAGAACATGTTACTCTTATAGTAAAATGGGCAGAAATAACCTTTCTCTCATCTAGTGATTACATTGTAAACCAAATACAATTTTGATTTCAGCTATGTAACAAAAAAAGAATTATTTTAAAATTGCGTGTTTCATCAGTTGAAGATTATATTACAACAGAGGAAAGGGAAACAGCAACATTTTCAAAGCTCAAGTGACCTTTTACTAACAGTTGTCATGAAGATTAGCAGGGTTATTATTTATAAAGATGTTGTTATTCACCAGCTGTACAGCACTAATGCAGACTGAGCAGGAACCAACAGAAGAGAAAGCTCAGTAATGGTTTCCAGGTTAACTGAAAGGCTTGTCAACCTTTATTTCTTGGACTTTCTTTCTTTCATTTCATTTGGAAATGCCTACTGAGGGACAGGCAGGTGTCTGAAGTGACTCAGGCATGCTTGGAGGAGCAACTTAGCCATCCAGAAGGTGAACAAGGTCCAGCCTCAACTCTGAGCCATCTATTTTCAGTAGAAAGAGCCCAATTGGAGAAAAAGGTGAATAGATATACTGATGATGTAGATGAAATGAAGAAATGCAATTAAAGCTATGAAAAATGATTCTAATGACCAGAGATGCTCTGTGTAGCACCTGAAATTTATTACACTGTGTCATTACTTTATAACTGCTGCAGTGAATTTAATTTCTGTGTTAGTTACCAGGTTTTTCTGGAAAGCAATAAGGTTTCTATCATTCTGTGACTAATAAAGATGTAGTGTGCTTAGGTATGCTGATTTTTTTTTTCATCACTTTAGCAGAAACTCCTTTGTCCCATGAACCAAGATAGGAAGTTATGAATTAAGGAAAGCAATTTAGTGAGAAGGAAACCCAAAAATATGCTCTATAAAAACTCTCTGGTGAAAAAAACCCCTATTTGATTGATAGGTACACGCTGAAGATCAGTGCCCTGAGAGCACTAATGAGCATTAATGGTCCTGAACATCTTCAACCAGGAACCCCACTCGACCTGTGAGTGTAGGGGTCCCATTTCAGCTCCCTTTGGGGTACTTGCCTGGGTCTGACCTAGGTTATATGTTCTACGCCTTCATATTTGTGCATCTGTAAAAATGAATAGTTTTGTATTGACTTTATGCATTAATTCACTGAACTGTGAGACAACACTAAAAAAAGGAGGTAGATTTTAGAGCAATTTTTTCAGGCTGAACATAACTATAACTTACTACCTAGGTTGTGAGTAGATGCATAATTCCCATAAACAGAAATGCTTTAATACTTACCTATATATTTGAGGCAATATTATTAAAGTATCTGGTCAAAATATCAGCACTTAAGTATCTATAAAAAGGCATTACATTCCTAAAGGAAAAGACTTAATACTTGAGTAAATGATTCTACAAATCTAAGTGAAGAAACGGAAGTCTTGTTGAGATCAATAGACATACTGCAAGCATTCAGGTCTAGTGGTGGTTCTGGGCATGGAAATACAGACCTCCCCTTAATGCTCAGCAATTTCTTTTACCACTAGGTAGTTAACTCTGGATTTTATATGAAATACCTGTTGCAGTGAAGAACTGGCTTTCATTTGTGAAACATTAAGAGATGTGGAAAAAGTCCTGACTTGCCCCAACAAGAATTTCTAGTGAAGTCTGTACTAGAAAGAGCTTTATGTAGGCCAGTGTGCACCTCTATAGGGATGGAATTTGGTCTTGGTCTGTATGTTGGGTTGCTTTAGGGTAACTGGGCCATGAGACCTTTCTGTGAGAGTGGGAAGCAGTTATCTAAGCTGTGGGAGAGCTTGTTGGATGCTGGTAGGGAATGGGACAGACTTCAAAAGTATGGGAGTTCTATGTCTGAGGGGAGAGGGACAAACAGAACTGGGCATCTTAGGGACTGGAAATAGATGAGGGACCCTCAGGGGTGATAAAACCAGAGGAACCTCATGAGATGTTGTAACTCCAGTCATTATTAGTAATGCCCTGTACAGTGGATAGAGGGAAGATTTGCATATAAAACCTTACTACTTTAATTTTAGTTGCTTAGATTATTTTGCAAAACTTTTTATCCTAGCACAACTTAGAGAAATTTGGGGGTTCGCTCTTCCTTTTTTTTTTTAAAACTTATTTTGAAGCTTTTCAATTATTTCTGGGAACTGACTACGGAGGTCAAAAGAAGTACTGAAAAGCTGGATGAATAAAATGCATGGATTTTGTGTAATATTTGCAAAGTAGTGGAAAATGTGTAGTCATATTCTATAATTGGTTTCCAGAAAGGTAGTTATAACTAGACTGAGGGAATCTCCCCCTTTAAATTCACACTGTAATTTGCAGTGCCTTTTGAAACAGGCTAAGTTCTCTTTAGCCCTGACAAAAAGGCTGGCTGGTGTATGTATGTATTTCAACTTGTTTTGTTTTGCAGGCTATCTCATAGAATGCATAAATCATCAGAATTTATTCAAGGGTAAAACTAAAATTTTGATTCATCTGTGTCCTTGCACTGTAAATCTTCCAACTACTGGTGTCCTATGTAGAAAACAGCTATAAATTTGAAAAACAAAATAACCCCCAAAAAAAAAAAAACCTGCTGTATAATTTCTAGGCCTGTAAATGTTATGTGTTTTTATCTTCTAAATCCAGTAGAAGATATCCTTTTAGATTATTTGAATTTGTTAGCTTATTGTTATTAGCAGTAAGGGAAAAGTAATGATGCCTGAAAGCTGAGGATGCCTGATGTGGAAAGCATCTGTAGACAAAAAATATAAAATGTGACAACTGTTTTCAAGTGAAATCGGCTCTAAATGTCATCATTAAGTATGCTGTTGATCATTTTGTAGAAGCATCTTACTAATGTGAGTTATTTGGCATGAAGAATTTAATTGAAAGGCATTGGGTAAGAATAACATTGTGGGTCTTACAGCTGAAAACCAATAAATGTGTTAACTGTTTAAGGAACATTGTATCTTTAGTCGAAAGCATCAGTTAAAAGTCACAGGAAGATTTTTAAGGGATAATATAGAAAAAATAATAGATAGCATCATTGTAACACAACAATGCAATAACTTTGGCCTGAGCTCTGAACTTTGGACAAATAAAGCAGAACTGGTCTTTGATGTGTTTAAGTATTTTTAGTCCCTTTAAAAACATTTTGGAAACTGTGAGATTTTTCAGTTTTAAGAGCATGAGGAATAGCTTCTAAATTCACTACTAAATTCCTTCTCAGGGATGCTATTGGTGAATCCGTATTACTACATCTGACTTACAATGTCGATTTTGCACCTAACTTCGGCATTTTGTGAAAATGCTTTGGCTCTTAACTATGATTACTTGTCCTTTATAAAATATATATTAATTCCACACTGCATTTTGTAATAATTTTTCTGTAAGATAGTAAAGTAATTAAGTTAAAACTGGATAATGCCAGATTTACTTTTTATTTTAATGCTACCAAAACAAGTGTTGTAGCTTATTCTATACTCTATGCTCTGGAATATATATTCTGTCCTTTAGAAGCCTCTGCTTGATTTTATGAGTTTTAACCATGTTTGATATGGTTTCTTTCTTAGTGTCCACTCAACCCATCACGATTTAAGAGGCCTTTACAACGACCTTCAAACCCTGACTTTAATTTGTATTTAGGTGTTGAAGACGGCTGACTTACTTTCCTCCACTAAAAGGTTGAGTATTCAGAAGGTCTCACTGAAGAATTTGGGTAATAAAATATTTGGAAAGATCAATCCACACATGTTCTGTGACCTATAAGTGTAGAATTAAGAGATGGATTTCTGAAAATCTTCACTGTGCCTGCAAAAGTATATATATGTATGCATGAACATACATTGAAAATTTTGTTTTGGGACAGAGGGAACTTTTCAGAATGCTACTGTAATGTGCTGTAGAATAGTCAGTGTTAGCCATTTAAGGGATAAAGATGGGCCTTGTATGGCATGTGTTTAAGAGGGAGGATTCCCCTTGCTCTCCTCACTCCATTCACATGTGCCTGTACTCCAGTTACTGCAAATACTTTGTAAAGCTGCTTTTGAGAAAACATGTTGCAGTGTGTAGAAACAGAAGAAAGAAAAGGCAGATTCACTGGTAAATTCCATAAAGCTTGTGGAGTATATGAGAGGGGAAGTGTAGACTGCTGTTATAATAATAATAATATTGTCTTCGAGGTGGGTGTTGATGTTTTTAAAAAAGACATGGTCTCTTTTATATGACTTCACTAACTCCCATGCTGTTTCTGCTCCTGCCAGGAGATCCATTCTGTCTGGAGCATTCAAAGGCAAACGCAGCTGCTCTACTTTATCTCAAGGTCAGTCAGGCTTTTATAAACCAAAATGATTTTTGACAAGATGGAACTTAATTTGGCCAATTGCTGTATATTAAAATTGTAAATTATGCAAATGGATTTGGCATGCGAGAGCTATATTTGGAGTCTGCTTTTTTCTACCTCTCTTGAGTTAATTAAGGATGTCTGGCAGCAAAAGCTCTCTCTTGATGACATGTGTGTCTAGTGGATGTTCATACCTGGTGATCTTGTGCCTAAAGAAAATCATCACTTGTGTTCACCAGAAATGTTCATTAAACAAACTTAAATTTGTTCAATTGTTTGAAACTTGACTATCCCTGCTGGACTGTGATGCATGCTGCTCATTACTTAGATTTAGCTTTCGGCTTTGGGAGGAGTACAACCTTGTAAGA